>NC_056727.1:1011126842-1011294342 GCF_019279795.1 Protopterus annectens | reverse complement strand
CTCATGTACCAATACACTTGCCCAACGCTTTCTGGAATTCATTAATTTCAATGCCCTGAACCAGCTCATTCTTACCCCTACTAGAGGTGGCAACATCCTTGACCTGGTCATTACTAACATGGGCGATGGTTGCCCTATACCAACAGTCAACTCCTCCCTGGTTAGATCTGACCAGAAACTAATCACTTTGGATATCCACACACACACACACACAAAGGTAACCACCATGAAAAACTTCTCCAAAGCTAACTTTGGGCTCCTAAAAACAGAGGTGTCTAACTTCCCGGTAGCCATAGAAATGGAGAATAGTTGCATGATCGCCAAATCATACACCAATGCACTGTATGAACACATGCACACATGCATGGATCTCGACATACCCAATAGAGCCAAGACACTCTCCTCAAAAAAAAAATAATCCAATCTAGTAGTCCCCTGCCATAAACAAACTCTACAACAGAAGGAGGAAACTGATGCAGAATAAGGTGAAATCCCAAGATTGGAAAAACTCCCTTATCAGCCTCAACAAAAGGTTGAGATCCCTCATCAAATCCTCTAAATCTAGCTATTATTTATTTATTTATTTATTTAAATTTGTTGACCGGGAGTGTCCGACTGGACGTGGATCCATTTTCTGCGGAGGCCCGGGGAGAAAAGCTCCACAGTAAAATAAACAGACAGTAGTTACATTGGATTACATAATGATTAACAATTTAACATAGAAATTACTTACAACATATTTACAGATGAAGAACATAGTACATCAGTAGACAACTAGAATCTTTATCTGTGAAGTACATAACAGGCATTAACAAATGTAACAATGAGAAGTTCCTGCTGTATAATAAGTACTAGGCTTATGAGCATCTGAGCTTGCTATCATCAAGGTAGTTAGTGGAGGTGAAAGAAAGGTAGTAGTTGGATGGGGTGGATGATATTAGAGTGGGAGTTGCAAGGGCATAGCCAGCATGTTTTAGGTGCGCTTTTAATAAAGTTTTGAAGTTGGTGCATGATGGTACGGAGGTAATTGTGGGTGGGAGTGAGTTCCATAATTTGGCTATGGCGCAAGAGATTAGTGCTTCACCAGCAGAGTTATTGGCTTTAGTGATCTGCAAGTGATTTTTGTTGCTGGATCTTAGTGGTCTGGTGGTGCGATAGGGTTGGAGTAGATTCTGGAGGGATGGGACATTTAGTGGATGGTTTACTAGTTTGTGAGCGAGTGAGAGTTGATACCACTGAAGGAGGTGAGGGAGTTCAAGCCAGCCCAGTTCAGCAAGTGAGAGACAGTGGTGACTACGGTAGGATGCCCCTGTGGCGAATTTGGCGATTTTGTTGTAGCAGGTCTCTAGCTTGTTTAGATCACATTGCCTTAGGTTGGTATATACTGGAGAGGCATAAAGTAGGGTGGAGATAAGGTGGGAATTTGCTATTGAAATCTTTGCTGCTTTGGTGAGAAATTGTTTATTTCTGTATAATGCTCCTAGTTTTTTGTGGTCTTTTTTTATGGTCATGGATATGTGAATGTTAAATTTTAGTTTATTGTCTATTTCCACTCCTAGCAATTTGGTGTGTTCAGTTGGGTATATAGTGGTGTTGTCTTTTGCTGTGATGTTAAAGGGAGAGTTGTTTTGAGTATGTTTGGTGGGTTGGAAGATGAGTAGTTTAGTTTTGTTCGGGTTGAGTATTAATTGGGCATTGGATAACCATGTTTCAACAGAGGAAAAGGCTTCCTGTGTGACGTTTTGCAGTTTGGGTAGGGTCCGGGCTGAGCAGATGATGGTTGAGTCATCTGCGTATTGGATGAGTGTGCCATGTTTGGTGGCAGAGGCTAGATTATTGGTGTAAACAGAGAAAAGTAGGGGTCCAAGCTATGAAAACAGAATTACAGCAGATAGTAAAGACAACCACAAGGGCTTCTATAGTTATCTCCATGGCAATATGCAGATTTGCTCAGAGCTAATGCACAATGGTACCTCCTCTACCAAGCCAAAAGATATTGCCAGTATACTGGCCAACAGATTCAGTACCAACTTTACCCCTCTCTCCCCCCAAGGGACCAGTCACAATACCAGTAGATTGCCAGACACCCAGTATTACTGCTGCACAGGTTAAGACAGCACTGTCCTAGGCCAAGAATACAGTTCTATGGGACCTGAAAATATCCCCAGCTGTGTTCTGCATGAACTATAGAGTGAACTCGTACCTCACCTGTGTGCCCTGTTCAATCACAGCCTCACCTCAGACTTTGTCCTTACTGAATGGCACACTGCTACTGTCACCCCTCTCCACAAGGTAGGAGTGACTACAGACCCCAGGAACTATCGCCCCATTAGCCTGATGAGTCTGATATGCAAACCTATGGAACACATCATCATGGACCTAATAAACAAGGATATAGGGAATCTCCAAACTCTGGATCCCACACAGATTGGTTTTGTGAAGGGTAGGTCATGCCTGCTCTACTTGGTTGACTTCTTTGAGTCAGTCACCAGAGCTGTGGATGAAGGCAACGTGGTTCATACAGCCTACCTTGATCTGGCCAAGGCCTTCGATACCATTCGTCACTCAGGCATCATAGAAAAACTCACTAAACTAGGTTTCAACCCCTATATCACTAGGTGGGCTGCAAACTGGCTCACAGATAGAACCCACAGTGTGACAGTAGCTGACTTCAAGTCAGACTGTCAACCAGTCATGAGTGGCATCCCAAAGGTTCGGTCCTGGATCCTCCCCTGTTTGGTATCTACTTCTCTAAAGTCCAGGCCCACATGAAGGGACTCTGGCTGACAAAGTTCACAGATGATTGCAAGTTGGGAGCTATTATTAACTCCCCAAGTGATGTTGACATCCTACAGAAAGGCCTGAATGAGACCAACGACTGGTGTCAGAACCATGGCCTTAAGCTCAATGCCAAAAAATGTATCATCATCATCTTGGGAAAAACCTGGTTCCCTTGCATTACCACATCGATGGTAGTCCACTGAACACAGAAGGTGTTATAAGAGATCTTGGTACACAGGTTGACAGCAACCACTCTTTTGACCACCACATTGCCACTGTGGTCAGAAAGTCCTTCTATGTGGCACATCTCATTACTAAGGGTATTGCATCCATTGTCTCCCTCTATTCTTCCTTCATTAGGCCAATCATCCAGTATAAAGCCCCATTTGGCATGTACCTCACTAGACACCTGCAACAACTGAAGAGGCCGCAAAAGTACATCACAAAGAGGATCCTAGGCCTTAAACACATCCTATATGAACAGACTCAAAATCATCCAACTATTCTCTGTCTCATATCGCCTACATAGAGGCAATCTCTGCTTGACTTGCAAAGCAATGTCTGAGCCAGCTCTGTTAGAAATGCTACATATAAAGAAATCCCAATCCCTCTGCACCACACACTCCAGAGACCTCAACCTCTTTACCACAATCAAGAGAACATGCTGGAGGGACAGGTTCATAACCCAGAAACTGCCCATGCTCTGGAACAGACTTCCCATACATGTTAAGCAGAACACCTCACTGGCCCTCTTCAACAGAAATCTTGATGAGTGGATGGGAAATAGAAAATTCATCCCGGGGATCACTCCAGTGGCTCTACTTGACAGAGGCACTAAGAACTAAGGTCAGGTGGCACGATGCCAGGGTAATCCTATGGGCTAGCCTTGTAAAGGCTCCAGGGCCATTAGCTTAGTACACACCTATGAACCTATGAACTTTTATAATATCTGACATGTTGCATTTCATGTTCCTACATTTTCAGGGTCAAACATGCTTTCTATGGATCTTCCCATACTTTTTGGCATGGAATCTTATAAAAACCATTTTCGGTTAATTTTCAGATATTTCCATTATTCTAAACTGTATCAACATTTTTTTACTTTTTAAGTGCAAGTTTAAATTTTGGAAACAATTGGGGGAATTCATAAAAGTTACCCAGTTTGGAGTGACCTTTTTGACCACAGAGATAGCTCTAATATGGCACTCTTGCATGAAAACGTGCAGCACCAAGTCAAACTGAGTCCATGATAGTGCTACATGCAAATGAGACAGTGTGAGGGACATGGATAATTAGCCATGTGCTCTCACCCCTGGAAGCAAACCCTGAAAGGCATCTCAGGGCTGAGTGATTTATAGAATTGCTTGGCCATGTAGATTAGCATCGCTACCCCCACCATGTCATGGTAGTGAACACGGCCACAAGACCATGTTCAGCCATTACAGAAGAGGAAGGAGGTAAGTACTGGACAATTTAGTGGTAAGGTAGGGTTGCTAGGTGTTTAAGAGAGTATATGCAAGGGGTTGCATTGTGTGTGTGTGTGTGTGTGTGTGTGTGTGTGTGTGTGTGTGTGTGTGTGTGTGTGTGTGTGTGTGTGTGTATGCATGTGCATGAGTTTGGTATGTACATATGTGTGAATTTACAGTGACTGTCATACCTCCACACAAAATTAGACTAATTAGTATAATCTACAACATTGAATGGGGGCATCTATTGCCATCAGGGATTACAGTGTAAGACATTTTCCTTAATGGTACTTCAGCCAGTAAAAGGATTGGGCTGTGATGAACACTAGACACAAGGAATAATACTTATATGCCATAATGGCATATACATCATTTGAAGGTTGAGGAGAAACCTCTAGATACTTTGTATAATACTTATATGCCTATACAATGTGGCCAGCATAGTTAACTACCGTGGAGCATACCTCTCAACTGTACAGATTTTTGCAGATTGTCCAGATATATGCCCCATATTTTTGGTCCAGTTTTCAAAAAATTGAGTTTTTCTGGCAAAATAGTGGCAAATCATTTAAGATTGAAGTTAGAAAATAATGACAGACATTTGAGTTTGTTTCATGCTTTATGCACTTCAGAAAATTCATGCATACAAAACATTCTATTCTATCAACTTTCTAAATTTGTAAGAGCAATATTTAAAAACTGTCCCTATTTTTGGGCCTTTGTCCCACTTTTGTTTATGACTTTGTCCAGATTTCTTGATCTGAGATGTTGAGAGGTATGCCATGGGGATATTGATCTACCCATTGTGGTAGCTAACTGTGATTCAGAGACATGCTAATTATCTGATAATGCGGTATTTCCAACATGTGTATCAAAGGCAAACTATTGCATTCTGATTGCTACTGTTTTTGTATATTTTTAAAGCAGTTATTTTTTGTGGCAAAATCGTTATCGCTCTCTGTTTGTTGGCTTTTCTAGTTCTATGTGCTTCAAAATATTTTTGCAGAAGGGTGAATTAGCCAGAGACTTAGTTGGCAGTTGTCTGTTATTTAATTTGTACTTGAGAGCTGCTTTTAATGTGCTTTTACATTAAGAAATTCTAGGATCATTTTATGCCCTCTTGCCAATAAACAATCACACTTTGAAGTTATTGCAGTGCTTCCCAACTCAGGAAACTAGCTAAACACCTTCTATCCATTATGGACAGAGGCGGTCAATTAGAAAAGTATTATCCTAATTAACAAACTAACAACAAATCCTTAGTTACCACCCCGTGTATAGACACCCATAGTACTTGGGACCCAAATGTCTTGGGGTGCACGGCTAGACTTGTAACCACTTGGCCATCATGTTGAACTTTGTCCCTTACACCAAGGTAGTGTGACTTTGGAGTTGGTATATTTAGTTAGGGGGGTGTGGGGTGCTTCGGTTTAATTTTTTTTTTTGGCCAAGTGGTTACTTTCCTGGAGTTGGAAGTTGGAATTCAGGGACATTTGTTTTCTGTGGTTGTCAGCTTTCTCATTTGGGATTTTATAAGTCAGCCTTCTGGTATTTTGGTCTTCTGAAGTAGACACAGATATATATATATATATATATATATATATATATATATATATATATATATATATATATATATATATATATAATCATCTATATATGGGTTCACTTTGGAATGTCGTAATTTCACAATCCCAATGTTCTAAAAACTGATGTTCAGAATCTCAGAATTGTGAAATCTCGAAACCTGTAAGTGGAGATCACCATACAGTGCAGAACAGGTTCATTACCATTCTCTTAATGGTAGTGTGATCTCAGAGTTACTATATTTAAGTTGCTTTGGGTATTCTTGATTTTGTTTATTTTTTTTTTTTGTTATTTTGAAATTTCACAATCTCGATGTTCTGAGCGTCGGTATATAAAATGTCAGGATTGTGAAATTCCATAGTGGACCCCTATATATATATATATATATATATATATATATATATATATATATATATATATATACATATATAGATTTAAAATTGAAACCTGGAAACTGCATAGGTCGACCGGTCACATGGTTGACCCAAAATCCTAAATCTGGAGCAGCGAAATTCAGCCAGGTCAAAGCTGAATACATCGACACCCACAATTAAATGTATTCAACATAGCAGGAGGTGACGTCAGTCACCTATGCTTTGCACCTTCATATACCATGACATCCCATAGTCAATGGTACGTGCATTTTACTATTTTGTAGGGGACAAACCCCCTGCATCCCCCACACCCCCTGCAACTTATATATAACAACTCCAAGATTGCACTGCAGTGAGGAAATGGGTTAATTCCCTGTTCCTCACTGAACCACGATCTTGGTGCACAATGGTAAACTCAGATACTCAAACTAGCCTACCCATTCGCTGTAGTGTAGTTGATGTATTTTGAGTCGGCATTCTGCCTATTGGAAAACTGCCTTTCGACTGCTTGCCATTCGACAGCAGTGACTTCAGGTATTCAATTGTAAACCTATATATATATATATATATATATATATATATATATATATATATATATATATTATATATATATTAGTAGGAGGGTGTGGCTTGCCCCTGTAAAAAAATTGATGCTTTTTTTTTTTTTTTTTTTTGTGTACGCTGCGAGTGCTTTACTTGTTTTGGTGTCTACACTGCTGACCTTTACAGTCAAATTTCTTGCTGTTGACATTATATATGTGTGTGTGTGTGTGTGTGTGTGTGTGTTTGCATGTGTGTATGGGTCTACTTCATAATGTCAACCCACAGTTCGTCTACTGTCAAAATGTCAAGATGAAAATGCAGTAATTTTACAAGCATGAACTCCGGGAACATTGCTTATCCTTTCTGGGAAAGTAATCACTAGGCCACCAACAATAAAGTCACAAATATTAGCAAATTACACGCAGCAAAGTGGGGGACGTAGCCTCACACCCTCCCCCATGTGGGGCAGCTTCTCCTCCACACCCCTCTACTTAAATATATCAACAGCGAGATTGCACTACAGTGGAGAAAAGGCATAATTCACCATGGTGACCAAATGGTTACTTTCTCAAAGAGGATATACAATGTTATGGGAGTTTGTGCTTGTAAAGGTATGGCATTTTTGTCTCACCATTTTTACAGTCAATGAACTGTGGGTCGACATTATGAATAGAAAACATTATATATAACAAAATATAGCATAAAGCAATGTTTTAGGAAGAGAGCAGCTCACCCTGCACCACCAAGTCAATGGATTATCCCCCCTGTACCCCCCTGAATTATATATACTAATTCCATAGTGACACAACCATGGAGAAAAGAAAAAAATAACATGGAAACAACATACAAAGTGAATCAGTTTTGGCATGCATTTAAATCTGTGAATTTGGAAATGCGACATGAAAGGGGGCACTACCTATCCACATATAATCTTCTGGACTCACTTCCAGATACCATCACACACTACCTCTACACTGCTACCTTCTCCATTTCTGATTCGCTGAAAAGAGGTTTCAGTCAAATGGGTTTTTAGTCAAATCTCCTTTCAGTTAAATTGTTTCAACCATATGAGTTTCAAATATATATATAGATATATATATATATATATATATATATATATATATATATATATATATATATATATATATTTATATATGGGTATACTTGAAAAGACCAAAAGCCCACTTACCCAAAAATGAAAAGACCAAGAAGACAACACTGAATCGTCATTTATATGACTCCTCACATAACCGACAAGTTACCCAGGGAAGGGAAGTGATCGGCCAACATTTGGAAGTTTGCCATTTTTCCCCACTGTAGTGCAATCTTGGAGTTTGTATAATTAGTTAAGGGGTTGTGAGGGTGAAGCCCCCCACTTGTGTGTCTTCAGAGTGCTTTTGTGTGGTTTCTTGAGATTGTTGGCCAACTGCTTCCTCTCAGTGAGTAAATTGTCAGTTATGTGAGAAGTCATTAAATGAAGATTCGGTGTTGTCGTCTCGGACTTTTCATCTTCAGGTAAGTGGGCTTTTGGTCTTTTCAAGTATATGAATGAAGTGATGAACACCTGAATGTAGTTACGTTATTTTTCTAGTCACATAGTTTCATTTGGTTTAAATGAAAACCATCTTACAGTGCCATGCCAGGAAACATTGTTGAACTTTTTTTTCAACTTTCTGATGTAATTAAAAAAGGAATATATATATATATATATATATATATATATATATATATATATATATATATATATATATATATATATATATATATATATACATATACACACATTTACTATCATGATCTTGAAACCCATAATCATACGATCACAAGACCATAAAACCGAAAGACCAAAATGATGCAAAAGACCGCAATGTCTAAAAATCTTGACTACTTAATTTACCCAAGTCTTTTGGGTTTCTAATACCATGACAGGAATGTACCCCATTTCCAAGTCAAAGTATCACTAACGTTCATGAAATTAGTATTGTTTCAGTCTTTGATGTCAAGCAAAAGTGCTCTTCGCAGCACCCACATTGTGCCCAATAATGATTTTTTCTGCAATGCGTATGGAGTTACATGTATTGGTAACATATCTAAATACAATTGTAGATTCTTTTTTACAAGACCCATTGCTCCTACTACTATTGGAATTGTCTAGGTATCTTTCTTCTACATTGTTCTCATTTCTGCCTGCAGATTCTGGTATTTTATGACTTTGTGTATCTCTGTATGCAAGACACTGTAGTCACTGGGTGTGGTGATTTCAATGATCAGTGCTACTTTTGTCTTCTTTTCATGAACCACTCTATCCAGTTTTCTAGCATCTATCTTTTGAACTGTTGGTAATGAGGGATCCCATGTGATGTAAACTTCATTTTCTATGATGCTTTGTGGCTCATGTTTCCAGTGTTTTTCAGCCACTTCAGTACCATAATGTTTGCACAATCCCCAGTGCAATAGTCTTGCCACATTACTATGCCTTTCAGGATACAGTCCTTCTGCCATTAGTATGTCACAACCAGCAACAAGGTGTGCAATTGTTTCCAATTTGGTTTTACAAAACCTACATTTGTCTGTTTGTCCTACATTTTCAATGGACTTTATAAACCAGCATGTATGTAGCCCCCATCTTGGTCCACCAATATTAACCTTTAATCTCTTGGTTTGAATACACCTCTCCTTAACCATTACTGTGTTTGTTCCTGATCAACATGAGGTTCTTTCAGAAGTTCTCTATACCTGCAACTATATGTATGCATTTTCCACATTTCTTGCTTTCTATTCTGGTCCTTCACCTTATATTCTTTTTTTTTTTTGTTTGTTTTTCGGCACATTTAGTAGCTGCCTGATTTTTATCTACTTCTGGTTTATTTCCATTCCTGCTTGATGCTGATATGCTTGTGCTAGATTGAACAGAGAAGTCATCTTAGATTTATTCTCCTCATGTTTCAAAACTTTCACTACATTTGGGTCTTGTGAGGTCATTAGATATCTGTGGAGTTCCATGATTGCAGATCTATACATGTAATCCATTTCAAGGAGGCCCAACCCTCCTTTGGAATGGGGAATATATAATCTAGGTATGCACTGATTTTTATAAATCATTTGGTGAGCATGAAGCATCCTTCTTGTTTTTCTACCTAATCTAGCCAACGTCTTATACATTTTTAAGCACTTTTTTTATCCATTAATGTGGGATACTATCAAATGCTTTTTTATAGTCAATCCATGCTATACTTAGATTCTTCCCCTTTTTACAGTTCTCCACTATGACTTCATTTAATAACAAATGATCCTTTGTTCCATATGACTTTCTTTAATTGCCCTTTTTGTTCCACTGCCATAATTGTTTTTTTCTAAATGACTACAAACTCTGTCGGCATAAATTCCCATGTATTGTTTATACATCATTGGAAGGCAGGTAATTAGTCTATAGTTTTTTAAGGTAGTTTGCAGGTTCACTCATAAATTGAAGCTTTGTTTCTCCTGTTGTTAGCCATGTTGGTGTCTGTTCAGGGTACGCATATAAATAGTTCTTATTCATAGCTAAATCGTTGTGCAAAGATGTTAATACTTTTAACCAGAAGTTAGGTACTGCATCTGGGCTTGGGGTTTTCCAGTTGGAGGCTTTTCTTAACTTTGTTTCAATCTCTCTGGTTATTACTTCATTCCATTTCATATCCTGTACATTTAAACTACTTATTCTTTCTTTTACTTCTTCTATCAATTTAGCATCTTTCTTATGTTGCACAGGATCTTCATAAATACTTCCCCAAAATGTATCTCTTTCTTCTTTTTTTGGTGGTCTTTCAATTCCTTTTACTTTGTTTCCCAATTCTTTGTAAAACTTTTTTTGGTCAGCAGTAAATTTCTTATTTTGTACTTTTCCGTTACATTTGTATGTGTATTTTCTACGTTTTTCCACCTGTGCTGAGATTTTTAGCTTGTTATTTGTGATAGTGCATGATAGATCCTGGTCTGGTTTAATACTGCGCATTGCTTTTATTACGGCTATCTTTCTTAGTATTTTTGCTGATCTCTTCCCTCTTCTACAGTATATTATTCTAACAATGACACTTCTTGTCTTAATTGTTTTATAGCTTTCTGTATTTGATACTTCCATGATGGCATTCGATTTTCCCCTTCCTTTTCCTCACTACCCTGTGTTCTTGTGGTAGAATTTTATCAGTTATTAATTTAGCTCCACAGTAATATATCCTGTTTACTTCTGTTATATTGCATGGATCTCTATGGACAGTCCTACTTACTGTGTTCATTTATTTTATCAAACGTCTACCTTTTTGGGTTTTATTGACCTTCTGCAGTCTATTTCTTTCATTGATCTTAATATGTTTATCTATCTGTATTAAATCAAGCAACTCTTCTCTTAGCTCATTTTCTTCTAAAGTGCCTGTCTGTAGCTTGTCCCCAGCCATCTGAATACCTTTATGCATCTAACTGTACATACACATCAGTCCAACAGGTGATTCATAGAGCTCAACATGGCCCTGTTTCATTTACATAAAAAGTTCTGAAGTCAACACCAAGCTTATGCCATTCGGTCTCAGTCTCAAATTTTAAACTGCTCTGAGACACGTTCAAGATCAATAGTCTGTGTGATGTATAGCGCAACTTAATTAAAAAGAAGTTATATGAAATGGAATAAGCAGAACATACTAGGAAAACACAGTAGCTGGTGTAATGCACTGAGATTTCATGAACAGTTACAGTATTTTACTGGTAAGATATGCAATTTACTATTATTCGTATGTCTCATAAATGGAATGTGAAAGCTTGATGCCATTTTTATGGCTATGTGCATGTGTGGAGGTGCTTACTGATGACTCATTTCACTTTCAAAAGTTAGAAGACAGGTTGTCAATTACAGAAAACTGATTGGAAGTAATTCATGGCATACATTACTACATAGTGCTACACCCTATTAGGAAACAGTTGCAGCAATAGAGTTAATAATGTCAGGACAGGTGAACATGGCACACAATTATACCAAGGCAATTGAAAACCTACAACTCTGAAGTAATCCTTAACGTAATGGCCTGATTTCTGTTATGAACTGGAATGAAGAAAAAAATAGAAATTAGCTGTCAATAAAGGGTGGCTGTTTTAATTTTGGCCCAATATGTGTTTGTAGAAGAAACAAATTTTAGTCCAGAGGAGAACCACATCCTTATAGATGGTTTGTGGACATATGGAAATGTTTCTTTGGCAAAGAGTACCAAACGTAGACAAAGAGAGCTAATGTATTGTTGTGCACACAGTAGTAATGACTTATTAGAAACGCACTGCAAACACACCTGAATGTGGACAGGTTACCAACCACACACATGGAGAATAAAAAGGTTAATCCCCACATGTATCTAATGATAGTGATACAGGGCTTCCATGGGATGCAGCATAAAAGAAGGCAGCAAGGCCCTAGCAGATTTCCACAGCACTTGGTAGGACCTCTCGCTCAGGATCTAGTTCCTGTACCATTGTCAGATCAATGTTTAGAATTAATATCTACAAGTTCTCCTGCATCCAATTGTTCCCAACATCACAACAACAGAACATTCACCTTTAATTCCAATACTTATTCCTTATCTAATGGACCATCACCCATACTATGCTTAAAGGACATCATGCGTGACACCTTTTATATATATAATTCACATATAATACCTCACTAAGGAAAAATCATCAGTTACTCAAAAGTCACTATCATGACTTGAGTATGCATGCATAACTATTCATTGCATCTAAAAAACATCAATGAGACAATACCAAAAACAAATCTATACAGTGCCTAGTACACTGGGGTTAGTTACTGCAGGGAGTCTTTTCCTAATGGTCCTATACATATCTTAATATGCATTCCTTTCAAATCCTACCAGTAAAACTAGCACTGTTGCCCCTCTGTCTTCAGCACATGTATAAATGATGACTGTATAAAATTGGTGAAGCAACAAGTTTGTTTTGAGGAGCAGAAAAAAGTCTGATGTACACTGACAAATTGACCTTGCACCACACAGCAAAACTAACAGTAATCACAGAGAACACGTTTCAAATAATTCACAAAACACAATTTTGTTTGAAAACCTCGGTAATCACCAGGTACTCACTGTCCAGGAAAATGTGTTCTTCATTGCTCTATCTGAAAAACATTAATGTGAGAACACCATTTATCAATTCACAACCCCTTTTCTCCCATTTTTGCACATGGAGGTCAGGGTGTTACCTCAACAGTGACAATCATTTAGAGCCAATGTTTGGACTGCTGAGTGGCTAGTCCTGCTACTTCCATACCACACATACTCACACTCTGTCATACCTATGACCGGTTTACACTGTCTAATCCAACAACTGCATCCCTTTGAAACGTAGTAGGAAACCAGAGTACCCAGAGAAAACCCACATGAACATGCAGATGACATGCAGACTCTCTTCATGTGAGAAATGAAAAAATAAAACAGGAGAAAGGTAAAAGCCAAATGATTTAAGACTTGAAGTAGGAAAAGTTAAGAAAGCCACAAAAAAAAACAAAACAAAAGAAAACAAAGACATAAGGAAGGAAGGGTGGCAGACTGGGGAAACTGGAAATAGCATAAGTGATGCAGAAAATGTATAGGGTGGGAGTTCAGATATTTAGAGGACTGCACAGATAGCACATCACTCAAACAATATTAGTTAAGGAAGGAACAAAAACAGACTCAACATGCTAGAGTGGCATGACAGAGGAGTCAGATATGAAGCACATGTTCTGGGAGTGTACTTAGGCACAAAAGTTCTGATCAGAGGTCTTGGAGATCTGAAAGAGGATATAAAACTCCTAGGAATTAGTCATGTGAGTTATAGGGAATAAAGAGGGAGACTGTCAGGAAAAAGAACTGCCGACAATATGAATTATGTCAATACAGGTATTAAGAAATGGAAAAAACAAAAGATGAGTTCCAGAAAGGGGAACAGGATAGGTGATTTATAGGCATGATAAGGAAAAGTATAAAGCAGAGAAAATGAAGGAGTGTGCAAAACTTAAGGGAAGAATGGAAGGAGGTAAAAAACTAATATGAGACAGGAGAGAGATGGGTGATGAATCTGAAGGTAATTAGAATAAAACTGAGAAGCAGCAAGCTGCTGGCGTAAAATAAAAAATGCATCATGCATTAATAATGCACATGTTTAATTTTGAATTGATATGAAATCTAAGAAAGTTATAGCAAAAATAATAATTTACAAGACTACAAATAGTTAATATCATGACCCATTGCATTATAATTATATTTGGTGTATGGCAAATAAATGACTTTGCTCTAGTTATAGGGTGCATATTATCCTTCCAGTAGAGACTCTATATAATGTTTACACTGTTCATATTATGAACCAGTTTCTGTATTATAAAAGTACTATTATTGCTGTTTGCTTTATTACTGTATGTGGAGCTTTTCTCCCTGGGCCTCCACTGAAAACGGGCTTCTGGCCCAATCGGACACTACCCAGTTAACAAATGTAATAAATAAATAAAATACTTACATAATATAATAGTTGTATACATGTAAGTAATAAAATAACAGGAATGTTAATCTTCAGTAAATGGGAGATGCCACATGTTATGTGAACACTGAGGTATGAATCATATTACCTGTACTGAGTCAAGCTTATGGTAGAACAATCTCTCTCTCTCTTTGTCTCTCTCCTGTATTCAGTGTCTCCATGTCCATCCTCAACTGTTACTTTACCAGTGACGTTGTTTTGCAGATCTAACATGTTACATGACAATATAGCTTTCCTATTGCTAAACTACTCTGCTGTCTCTAAGATGGCATTTTTTTATACATTTATTGGTAGCCCTAGGCAGTATGGGCCATGTCTGCAAATCTCACCCAACAGACCATTCGTGAGAATAAAATGTAAATGAAATGTATGAGGGATAAACCAGGGTACACATGTTCCTACTTTTATCAAGGACAAAACTGTACAGAATAAGATGCTTTGCTTAATGTATAAAGCTAATTACAAAGAAAAAGAATCTCCAAAAAAAGTGGTTCAATTGTTATTCGGGGTGTTTGAACAGGTGTAGGCAGGAAGCAAGTGAAGAAAGTTTGTTTTAAAAGACAAGAAATAAAAATAAGCCCCATGTGTATTGGTGAGTTTACTAATAAAGCTTTAAGCATGAAGTATGAAGAGCATCATGGTACTACATACACAATGTACAACAGAGTATCATGGTACTACATACACAATGTACAACAGAGTATCATGGTACTACATACACAATGTACAACAGAGTATCATGGTACTACATACACAATGTACAACAGAGTATCATGGTACTGCATACACAATGTACAACAGAGTATCATGGTACTGCATACACAATGTACAAAAGAGTATCATGGTACTGCATACACAATGTACAACAGAGTATCATGGTACTACATACACAATGTACAAAAGAGTATCATGGTACTGCATACACAATGTACAACAGAGTATCATGGTACTACATACACAATGTTCAATGAGCTAAGAGGCACTGCGCTAGGCTTCTTGAAATTACACAATGAGTAACTAGCCTCAAAACATTTCTTATTGTTACAGATATAGCCCATCTGAGAATGCATTTTGTATATGATTAAAACAGTTTATGTGGTATCTAATAAATCTGAAAACATTAATTCAGTATACATTCATATGTTAGGATAGACTAGGATGCAAGCATCCAGATGTTTCATTTATTCTGTCATTGTCTTGAAAATGTTAACCATTTTGTACACTGCTAGCTGGAAAATCATTTGCTCAAATAATCTATAAAGCATAGTCCTGTAATGACATATTATGCCAGTATTTATTGTTGGTTTCCATCATGCTAACATGCACTCAGCTTTTAAAAAAATAACAGAAGCACAGTTCGACATATTTGTTCAGTTGCTTGAAACAAGCAGCATCCAGTTGTTTTCTATTAAAGTGACAAACAGTGAAATAATGTTGCTGGAGTGTTTGTTTATATGGTGAGTATGTAACATATCTATTACCAGTTTAAGACAATTGTACAGCAGAGTTTAAGACTGCACATATTCCATAATTCATTTATTTTCAGAGCTAGAGACAGTTGTTTATAAGATGACTAAAGTATTAACATTGTATCTGTCAAGTTGCCATGTTGTTCAGAATAAAAATTACCTGTTTGTTTAAACTGATGTTGTATCCTGGCATGTTAAGGCTACAAATTAATATAAATGTGTAACCATGCTTGAACATGAAAACATGGTGTCAGTGTTGAGATATCCTTCATGAATGAAAACTGACAATTCCTCACCATTTATGGAGCAACTTCAAACCACCCAGAAGGAATATGTCAATGTTTTACAGATAGAAAGCTGCTGTGCTATGAAGACCCACCATTTTACCAATTCAAATGGTTCAGCCCTTGAAAACTAAATTGCTTTTTTAGTGACAAAATCAAACTGACCAGAGCAATTTGAATTCTCAAATATTTTTCACAGGCCAGATCAAATTAGATAAAGAAATAGATAAAACCAAAAATAAATGATCTATTGTATTCCATGGATCATGAAGTAGAAGCCATGTGCAGATCCTTTTCTTTCATATGAGTCACAGATTACCTAAAAAAGAAAATAATTTCTCCACACCATCAAGCCAAATAAAATTTATTAAAAAACAACAAAGCTTTTGGATATCAAAAACATCCTTCCTCAGTGTCGTACACAAAAGAAAAGTTAAAAACAACATTTATACTAATAGCACATGACACAGCCATTAATTGATTAAGGTGAACACCCAGTGCTTAAAAATACAGAAACAGTGATAAGAGGGATAAGAAGTATATACATATTTTCCTCTCATTTTTTTCTAATTTTCCTTTGTTTATTTTTTAAAATAGGTTTTAGTGTAACTTGTTTATTTAAGCCCGGGTCTTTATCTGCTTCAAGCCTCACTATCAATTCATATTATTTCATGTCCACATTATTAACATGGTCTCCATGTCTAATACCTGGGTATACAATAGATATGACCCTGAAGTCAAATTCATGGGCAGCACCCATTGCAGAAATGTGGCAAGCCAGTGAGTTAGTAGGTATATTCCTACGAATCTCTGGTCTAGGCTCAACAATTCTATCCCTCAGGTGCCTGACTGATTTGTCCACATAAAATCCTGAACATTTCTTACATGTGGCAAGATATATAATACCAGTGGTATTACATATCGCTGTACAGTGAAAAATGAATCTCCTGCCACTCATAGGATGTATAAATTCTGGGCAATGATTAATACTCGTACAACATGAACAATTGTAATATGGAAAAGTGCCTTTTTTCTTAAACTCAGTTCCTTGTGTATTATTCAAAGAAAAATCTTTGTAACATAATAGTTGTTTCAAATTGTTACAATTATGATAGGTAAACAGAGGTTGGTCTGTGAACCATTTCTCATGACTGGGTATAGATTTCAGGACAAACCATTTTTTTCTTACAACATTCTCAATTGTTATGTTCATTCTATTGTATGTCATGAGATATCTAAGGGATTGTCCATTACCAGGACTCATAGTGTCAGTATTGGAATCCTCTTTAGCAGAAAAGTAGTCAGAGTCCCTTAGTGTCAAGGCATCCCTCCTAGCTGTCTCTATTTCTGTCATATTGCATCCCTTCTCCAAAAAACTTACAGTAATTTCCTGCATCTGAGCATTACATACCTCCAGCTCTGTACTAAGTTGGCTGGCTCTTAAGTATTGACTTTTTAAGATACTCTTGAAGGTTCTCCTCAAGTGCATACTTTTTTTTATGGAGATATTTGTTTACTTGGACATCCTTCTTAAAGGCACTAGTTTGTAAACCATGATATATAAGCATCAACTGTATATCCAAGAAACTTAGGGATTTATCAGAGAACTTCATCTCAAATTTAAGAAATTCAAAAGTCTCATTCAAGTATGTTTAAAAGTTTTGTAGATCCAAAATAATGCCCTGCCAAACTAAGAAAATGTCATCCACAAAACGCTTATAGAATGAAACATTCCTAGCATAGAGGTTACTTACACCATATATAAAGTTTTCTTCCCATCTGCTCATAGTCAAGTTAGCATAGGTATTTGCTACGGCAGTGCCCATAGCAGTAACCAAAAATTTGATGGTAAATTTGCTTATTGAAAACAAAGACATTGTTTTCTAGAACCAGATCCAATAGTACACAAATTGTCTCAGAACTTCTACCATTAGCCAAACCATGCTCAACTGGTATTTGTCTGACACAATCAACTCCATAGGTGTTGGGGATGACAGTAAATAAAGATTTTATATCTAATGTCACTAGGAGAAAGTCCTGATTAGTAATGTTATCATACCAATTGAAATGTTGACATAAAAAAAAAAATCACCACTATGTTTAATATAACTAGGGATAAATTTTAGATAGCCCTTTAGTATATTTTGAAGGTATACAGATATAGGCTCTGTAATCCAACCACCACTTGAGGCAATGGGCCTCATAGGTGGCTGCTAAACATACTTATGGATCTTAGGAAGTCCATAAAGTATGGGGATGGTAGGACAAGGCACACTCAAATAAGGAAAAGTTTCAAGATCTATATCATTCATTACTTGGAGGTCGTATATGGACATATTTATTTTAATAATCATACTGTCTATTTCCTTATTGCCAATGACTTTAAACATAGACTCATCCCTAAGTAGATCCATCATGGACTGTATGTACTGTTCCATGTCCATTATCACTACTGCTCCTCCCTTATCAACCTCTTTTTTAATAATTTGTGTGTTAGTTTGTAGTGATTTTAATGCTTCACATTCTGATCGAGTCAAGTTATGATGTTTAGGACTGTTATCCCTTGTATATATCTCACGTATTTGTTTCTCACATAATTCATTGAATACAGAGATGATAGAGTCACTTATTGGAACAAAAGTGCTAGTTCTCCTTAGATGATTATTCATAGTATCATTAATATTTCCAAATATATTCCTTAAATTCAAACTTCTAGAGAACAGACCCAAATCAGTAACAGCATTGACTACATCATCAGTGGTTGTGGGACTAAACTTAATTCCATGTGATAACAAAGATAGTTCAGTTTCAGTTAATTGGTACTTAGAAAGGTTGACTACAGAGGGACGGGCCATGATAAATGACTCCCAGACCTACCTATGTTTACCTATCGTAATTGTAATAATTTCAAACAACTTTTATGTTACAAAGATTTTTCTTTGAATAATACACAAAGAATTGAGTTTAAGAAAAAGGCACTTTTCCATGTTACAATTGTTCATGTTGTGTGAGTATTAATAAGTGTCCAGAATTTATACCTCCTATGAGTGGCAAGAGATTCATTTTTCACTGTACAGCGACATGTGATACCGCTGGTATTATATATCTTGCCACATGTAAGAAATGTTCAGGATTTTATGTGGCTAAATCAGTCAGACGACTGAGGGATAGAACTGTTGAGCATAGATTGGAGATTCGTAGGAATATACTTACTAACTCACTGGCTTGCCACATTTCTGCAATGGGTGCTGCCCACGAATTTGACTTCAGGTTCATATCTATTGTATACCCAGGTATTAGACATGGAGACCATGTTAATAATGTGGACAAGAAAGAATATGAATGGATAGTGAGGCTTGAAGCAGGTAAAGACCTGGGCTTAAATAAACAAGTTACACTAAAACCTATTCTAAAAAATAAACAAAGGAAAATTAGAAAAAAATGAGAGGAAGATATGTATATACTTCTTATCCCTCTTATCACTGTTTCTGTATCTTTAAGAACTGGGTGTTCACCTTAATCAATTAATGGCTGTGTCATGTGCTATTAGTATAAATGTTGTTTTTAACTTTTCTTTTGTGTAAGACACTGAGGAAGGATGTTTTTGATATCCGAAAGCTTTGTCGTTTTTTAATAAATTTTGTTTGGCTTGATGGTGTGGAGAGATTATTTTTTTTTTGCTGTTGCTTTGGTGTTTCTCTCTTCACCTTATCACTTTTTCCACATTTTTATTGTTTGAGTTCGCTCTATTTTTCCTGTGGACCTGTGGACATCATATTGCCTTGCATTCAATATGACACAGTCTATGGAGAATACTTCTGCTGTTCGATCATTGAATGGACTTCTACAGAGAGAAAACTCACTGCTTGGACACATTGCCTCCATGGATAGAAAAATGGTTAATCCAGCTAATATGGGAAGTGAGACTAATGACTTTCGACTGATGGTTAAGACCTTAGAAAATAAGGTTAAAAGTTTCAAGAAGCTTCAATGGCAATGTTTTAGTTTTAATGCCTGCCTTGATTTAGGAATTGTACCAAGAGGGATGCGTGTTCTTAACATGCCCTCATATGGCAACACCTACCCTGATCTTTTAAAGAAATGGCAGGAATTGAATATTAGACTTGGCCTTGACTACATACATTTAATGAATGAATTTTTCATGCCTAAAGAGACTGAACTGTGTGTTGAAATTAATGAATTGGAGAAACAACTTACTGAAATGTCTGTCTTTAATAGTAATATCTCCCTATATGATGCCATGTCGGGGAGGTTGGATACATTTGATAAACAGCTGGAAGCTCCTAAAAAGAAAAAAATTACAGTGTGACATAAATGATTTCAATAGTAGTCATATCTTTAATTGGCCAATGGCATCTTATAATGATAAGTGTACAATCAGTGTTAACAACCAAACTGCCTCACGTAATAGTAATGTGATTTCTACCAATTGTTTGCCTGAAACCAATATGCAATGCTCTGAGAATGAATGTCCTGCCTCTAACAACCAATCAGATGCTGACTCTGCCTCCCCGAGTGTATCAATGATGTCAACATGCTCTAAGGTTGCTCATACTTCACTTGTAATGGTAGAACAATGGCTCTTGATGAAAGGAGGTGAGAACTTGCGCCGAAAAAAAGTTTTTTAGAAGCTGTACAGGGATTCAACATCAAGCTACCAGAGAAAGTAGTCATCCGGGAACACAATATGCTGCAACAATGCTCGAGGTTGAGGGGGAGATCAAGAACTGGTCCAATTACAAGGAGCAGAGCTCACGAGTGACAGAATGCTCTGATAAGATAGCATTTAACAGTACTGTTCACTTTCAGAAAAAAGCTTTTTTTTTGTTGAAATTTCATAATTTGAACGCTAAAATGTTGAATGAACGTACCTCTTTGACGTCTAATACTAATGACTGCAGTCAGATATACAATTAATTTGATGTCTTGAACTCCTTGGAAACATCTCCTGATATAAGGTTTGCTGGACATTTAAATAACTGTTGCACTGGAATGCTGAATGACGTTCATGACTCTAATGATACTTATGTTCATAATAATGTAATTACACCTCTTGGTCTTAATAACGATGCCAATTGTTCACTATCAATCATAACCAGTGAAGTATCTAATATTGTGAGTGACACTACTAAATGAAATGTTGTTGATTGTTGCAACATGCTAGTAAACAATGCCATTATGGCATCCAATTCCAGTGATGAAAGTGATGGAACTAATAATAGCTATGTGGTACCATCCACTGAAGTCCAAACAAAAACTCCTATTATTAGACTAAGTGCTGATTGTTCAGACATACTGTATCAAGGCTATGTTAACGGAGCGACTAATATGGTGAAACCACTTGGAGGCAATGCAACTGGTGCTGATAGTATTGCTATTGGACAAAATTATGTTGGTATTGATACATTAACTTGGAGTCAAATGAGAGGAAATGAAGTTACTCTACATAATATTACTGATGAATGTGCTGAAACTAACACTAGCCATGTGGCACTACCTTCCGAATTTCAGATAGAAACCTCTATTATTCCAGAAAGTATTGAGTCTTTGGATACACTGCACCAAAATTGTCAAAATATGAATTCTGTTAATGGATTGACTAATATGGATAATACAATACCCCATCACTCTCTAGTCAACCTTTCTAAGTACCAATTAACTGAAGCTGAACTATCTTTGTTATCACATGAAATTAAGTCAGCCACTGATGATGTAGTTAATGCTGTTACTGATTTGGGTCTGTTCTCTAGAAGTTTGAATTTAAGGAATATATATGGAAATAGTAATGATACTATGAATAATCATCTAAGGAGAACTAGCACTTTTGTTGCAATAAGTGACCCTATCATCTCTGTATTTAATGAATTATGTGAGAATCAAATATGTGATTTATATACAAAGGATAACAGTCCTAACATCATAACTTGACTCGATCAGAACGTGAAGCATTAAAATCCCTACAAACTAACACACAAATTATTATAAAAGAGGCTGATAAGGGAGGAGCAATAGTGATAATGGACATGGAACGGTATATGCAATCCATGATGGGTCTTCTTAGGGATGAGTCTACATTTAAAGTCATTGGCAATAAGGAAATAGACAGTATGATTAGTAAAATAAATATGTCTTATACGACCTCCAAATAATGAATGATATAGATCTTGAAACTTTTCATAATTTGAGTGTTCCCTGTCCTACGGATTTCTTAAGATCCATAAGTCTGTTGAGCAACCACCCATGAGGCCCATTGCTTCAAGTAGTGGTTGGATTACTGAACCTATATCTGTATACCTCCAAAATATACTAAAGGACTATCTAAAATGTATCCCTAGTTATATTAAAGATAGTGGTGATTTTTTATCTCAACTTTACAATTGGTATGATAACGTTGCTAATCAGGAGATTCTCCTAGTGACATTAGATATAAAATTTTTATTTACTGGCATCCCCAACACCTATGGAGTTGATTGTGTCAGACAAATACTAGTTGAGCATGGTTTGATTAATGGTAGAAGTTCTGAGACATTTTGTGAACTATTAGATCTGGTTCTAGAAAACAATGTCTTTGTTTTCAATAAGAGAATTTACCATCAAGTTTTGGGTACTGCTATGGGCACTGCCTTAGTAAATACCTATGCTAACTTGACTCTGAGCAGATGGGAAGACAACTTTTTATATGGTGTAAGTAACCCCTATGCTAGGAATGTTTCATTCTATAAGTGTTTTGTGGATGACATTTTCTTAGTTTGGCAGGGTTGGATCTACAAAACCTTTATACATACTTGAATGAGACTGTTGAATTTCTTAAATTTGAGATGAAGTTCTCTGACAAATTCCTAAGTTTCTTGGATATACAGTTGATGCTTAGAGATCATGGTTTACAAACTAGTATCTATAAGAAATGTGTCCAAGTAAACAAATATCTCCATAAAAAAGTATGCACTCGAGGAGAACCTTCAGGAGTATCTTAAAAAGTCAGTACTTAAGAGCCAGTTGATTTAGTACAGAGTTGGAGGTATGTAATGTGCAGATGCAGAAAATGACTGCAAGTTTCTTGGAGAAGGGATATAATTTGACAGAATAAGAGACAGCTAGGAGGGATGCCCTGACACTAAGGGACTCTGTATCCAGACCCTACTTTTCTGCTAAAGAGGATTCCAGTACTGACACTATGAGTCCTGGTAAGGACAACCCCTTAGATATCTCATGACATACAATAGAATGAGCAGAACAACTGAGAATGTTATAAGAAAAAATTGGTTTGTTCTGAAATCTATACCCGGTCTTGAGAAATGGCTCCCAAACTAACCTATGTTTCCTATCGTAATTGTAATAATTTGAAACAACTTTTATGTTACAATGATTTTTCTTTGAATAATACACAAAGAATTAAGTTTAAGAAAAAAGGCTCTTTTCCATATTACAATTGTTCATGTTGTACGAGTATTAATCATTGTCCAGAATTTATGCATCCTATGAGTGGCAGAAGATTCATTTTTCACTGTACAGTGACGTGTAATACCACTGGTATTATATATCTTGCCACATGTAAGAAATGCTCAGGATTTTATGTGGGCAAATCAGTTAGGTGCCTGAGGGATAGAACTATTGAGCATAGATCAGAGATTCGTATGAATATACCTACTAACTCACTGGCTTGCCACATTTCTGCAATGGGTGCTGCTCATGAATTTGACTTCAGGGTCATATCTATTGTATACCCAGGTATTAGACGTGGATACCATGTTAATAATGTGGACATGAAAGAATATGAATGGATTGTGAGGCTTGAAGCAGATAAAGACCTTGGCTTAAATAAACAAGTTACACTAAAACCTATTCTAAAATTAAACAAAGGAAAATTAGAAAAAAATGAGAGGAAGATATGTATATTCTTCTTATCCCTCTTATCACTGTTTCTGTATCTTTAAGAACTGGGTGTTTACCTTAATCAATTAACGACTGTGTCATGTGCTATTAGTATAAATGTTGTTTTTAACTTTTCTTTTGTATAAGACACTGAGGAAGGATGTTTTTGATATCCGAAAGCTTTGTTATTTTTTAATAAATTTTATTTGGCTTGACAGTGTGTAGAGATTATTTTCTTTTTTCCTGTTGCTTTGGTGTTTCTCTCTCTACCTTATCGCTTGTTCCACATTTTTATTGTTTGAGTTCACAGATTACCTAACTCAATTAACATTTTTGACTAAAAGAAACACCATACATGAAAGATCATGCTTCCACAAACGTTTTACAAGGAAAGGGTGAAACAGTTGAAAGGTGACTGTATTAAATGGCTGAAATTTGTGAATTTAATGGTGGAAAATATAAACAAATCAGTGAAAAACTTGTAAATGGACTGGTTGATGTAGAAGTGTCTCTAACATTATACCTCAAAGTTAATTTAACTATAAAGAAAACAAAACAAATTGTAAGAGGGGTAACAGGCAAAATTAATTGAAAGTTTCAAAGAAGGATAATTCTGGTCCAGCTAAATAAGTAAACAAGAAGTATAATGGGTGTGATCTTAGCAAATGTACAAAGCATTTCAATTACCATAATGTGTCAGAGCATGCTGCATATGTGGCAGAAGGTGTAAGAATTGTAAAGTACATTGTCACTTTGCCATCATTTGTAAAACAAAACTAATTAGACGGGTTGCTTCTGAAACTGAAACTAAAAATAATGTGCATAAAGCATCTTTCTTGGTTCAGTCACTACTGTGTCTGGTGTTGGGACAGACTGGCAAGTTAAAATTCCTATTCATGGAAACCAATTGAATTTCAAGAATGAAACTGCCACATGCAAAAGTTTCTTGAAGTTCTTGCAGTTGTATTAAGCAGACACTGAAATTAACAGCCCCGCTGGTAAACTCAAGTCCATTTGTACATTTCTGGTCATGTCTGAATAGAAGAGACATAAGTTTGAGTTTGCTGGGTTTATGTTCTAGACGGTTTGTATATAAATAATCTGTCCAAATTGAAATGAGCTTTCTTGGCAGAATAAATTATGTTAGTGTAGATGTGTTTGGTGAAGTTAATCTATATGATGTTAAACCAGTAAAGGTTTGCTAAAACCAGATGCTGTTCTGAATGCCTTGACCACACCCAGAAATGTTTCTATGTTGTCTAAAGTTGAAGCAGAAATGAAACTAATTCAAAGTCTTGGCATAACTGAAAATGTCACTTAACTGACTCAGTGGTATGTTTCCATTGTCGCAGTGACTAAAACAAATGGTTGTATGCAAACTGGTATTGATTTAAAAAAAAAAATCCATGATGCAGTTGTGCATACAAGGTTCTTCCTACCTAAACAAGAAAACATAACACCACAGCTTTTGATTATGCAAACAATGTTTTCTGTACTAGATGTTACCTGTGGTTTCTGGTAAACACCTTTAATAAAGAAAGTCAAAAGATGCCAATCTTTTTAATGCAATAAGAAGGTTATGTTTTAAATGGCTGCCATATTGTGCAACCTCAACACCTAAAATTGTGTAGCATAAAATGATTCATTTACTCAATGGGCTAGATATTGTTTTTGTTGTTACAGTTTACATCTTGTAATATGGTGATCATAAAGAAACACATGATTTGAGGTTAAAGGCAGTGCTATATACTATTTAAATATTAGGGTTAAAGCTGAACCAATACAAATGCTGCTTAGTAAAACAGAGCTTCTCGACTTTGGTTACAGAATAACTGCAAGTGGAGTCAAATCAGATGTAAGCAAGGCCCAAGCAATACATGAGTTGCAAGATCCACCTTGTGTGGCTGAGCTAAGACATGCACTAAGCATAACTAACTATTTTGACAAGTTTGTACCAGACCTCTTGACTAGTTCAAAGTACATAATTTAACAGACTTCTAAAGATGAATATATACTGGTGCTATGACTTGCTCAAATCCAAGAATTCAGCAAAATGAAACAGATGCTAACTATGATTTTCGTGCTGTTATATTATGATGTCTCTAAAGTGACAATAGTGAATGCAGATGCTAGTAGTTACAACCTAGGTATTACTCTTAATGTTTATGGACAAGTGTTATGTCTTGTTGATAATTGATTACTAACTCTTGCTGAATGGAACTATTTGTAGATCACAAAAGAGTAAAAAATATCTCTAGACACCAATTAGGCCTTGAGAGTTTATACATAGATTCTGACCACAAAACATTGGTGCCACAAATCAATTCCTACAACTTAGGAAAAGTACCAACAATATGCCAGTGTTACTAAGAAGTTCAATGCTAAAGAAATCCATGTAGCTGGAAAACCGTTCTCATTGCTCATGTTATCAAAAAATCCTATAGCTGACTGACAGTTATCTGATGCCCAAGCAGATATTTATGCACTAAACAGAATGTTGACCAGACTTGTGACTACTAAGATGCTATATAAACTTATGCAAGCTACCAAAATGACCCAGAGTTACAAGCTGTTATCCCTCATATGCAAAATGGATTGCCAGATAATTACACACAAACCAAACAGCTCATGCATTAGTACTATGCAGTCAGGTGACAGTTATCAGAACAACATGAAGGCTGGTTGTTATAACAAGAAAGAATCATATCACAGCAGGCAGAAGTGCTACAAAAGAAAATTCATGTAGGTCATCAAGGTCTCACAAAACATCAGCTGATATTAAAGAGATTGTTTGTATAAGCCCTAGGATAGTTTTAAGAATAAACTTAATTTGAAGGGACACTTGCAGCTTCAACAACTTCTGATACAAGGACCATGAGTTTGCAAATATTAAAGGGTACTTTTCCCTGTATGAATTGTAACTACTGTAGCTATGTTGAAGTATATTATTGTTTGATACATCCAGTTACAAAATATAAGTATGAACGTCCCCATCATGCAAGCCATGAATGACTGAATTTAGTTTATCTGGTTAAATGTACAGTCTGTACATTGTTTTATGTAGGCAAGATGAATAGGAGGTTATGTGATATGATTGCTCAACACCTGTATAATATTAGGAGATTAAATACTTCAAATGTTTTGGCTAAGCATGTTTTACCTATGATGTTACACATTGTTTTTAAGTTTTTAGTGTTACAAGTAATTTTTGATGGTATTAGGAGAAGTGAAATTGTGAACAGGTCAGACGTGCATGAATATAAATAAAGGGAAACAGTCAAAATGTCAAAACATCAAACAGAACATTGTAAACTTTGTGTCTGTCAGTTCTTCATTATGCACAAGCCAAACTAGAGAAGAGAGACACTTGTATCAATCAATACCATCACTCTATGGCAAAAGACAACTACTGACCTCTGTAAATTTCAAGGCAAAAGCTATCACAAAACTGTGAAACTTTACTCTTATGATACTGAAAAAATTCACAACAGCTAGCCAGCAAACTATAGCCTGGTTCAAAATAATGTCTCATATGGTTTACCTATTGAACTGGCTATAGACAAAAGTACACAATGCATGTCAAGTGAAGTATAACAGTCTGTTACTGACTACAGTTTGATGTATACCACAAGTCATCACTATTCACAAGAAGTTTAGAAATATGTACAAACAGTCCAAAAAATACTAAGACAATCAGATTCTCACAGAGCTCTCATGGCATATTAAGAAACTCCACACAGTACTAGAGGAGTAAGCCTTTCACAGCTATTACTTGGAAAAGAAATAGAATCTGACATGCCAATGGTAAAGGCAAAACCTCAGCATAAAATTATTCCATACAATACAGTCAAATGAAAATAGCAAAAAAAAACAATGCTTCACACAAAAGCTTTAGGAGTGACAGCATTCTGTGCACTTATTACATATCCTTCAGCCAGCTCAAGCTGTCTGCTTGAATATAGAGGGGGAGAAAAAGTGGAACCCAGCAGATGTTGCAGTGCAGAAAACTACTAAACCATGATTTTAGATGATGCGAACAAAATATGGTGCTATGATTAGAAGAAATCAAAACATTTAGAACTGGTCCCTGATGAATGCAACCCA
The DNA here is from genome assembly GCF_019279795.1 of Protopterus annectens. Taxonomy (NCBI): domain Eukaryota; kingdom Metazoa; phylum Chordata; order Ceratodontiformes; family Protopteridae; genus Protopterus; species Protopterus annectens. Next base: position 1,011,266,296 of record NC_056727.1, on the reverse strand, counting down.
GTGCAGTGCTCCAGAGAGCTAGTTTAATGACTTTAATCGGATAATAACCAGACCAACATCCAATAAAGCCTTATTGACAAAACATGCATCTCAAATGAACATTTGATACAAAAGTGGAAGTTCAAGGTCATTAATTATCATGGGCCTGTGTGCTATACACCTCAAATGAACATTTGATACAAGAGTGGAAGTTCAAGGTCATTTATTATCATGATCCTGTGTGCTATCTAACCAATGCAATCAATTATCATGGTTCTATGTGCTATCGAACCAATGCAATAAATTATCATGGGCCTGTGTGCTATTTAACCGATGCAATCACTTATCATGGGCCTGTGGGCTATCTAACCAATGCAATCATTTATCATGGGGCTGTGTGCTATCTAACCAATGCAATCAATTATCATGGGCCTGTATGCTATCTAACCAATGCAATCAATTTCATGGGCCAGTGTGCAATCTAACCAATGCAATCAATTATCATGGGCGTGTGTGCTATCTAACCAATGCAATCAATTATCCTGGGCCTGTATTCTATCTAACCAATGCAATCAATTATCATGGGCCTGTGTTTTATCTAACCAATGCAATCAATTATCATGGGCCTGTGTGCAATCTAACCAATGCAATCAAGTATCATGGGCATGTGTGCTATCTAACCAATGCAATCAATTATTGTGGACCTGTGTGCTATCTAACCAATGCAATCAATTGTCATAGGCTTGTGTACTATTAAACCAATACAATAAATTATCATGGGCCTGTGTGCTCTTTAACCAATGAAATCACTTATCATGGGCCTGTGTGCTACCTAACCAATGCAATCAATTATCATGGGGCTGTATGCTATCTAACCAATGCAATCAATTATCATGGGCCTGTATGCTATATAACCAATGCAATCAATTATCACGGATCTGTGTGCTATCTAACCAATGCAATCAATTATCATGGACCTGTGTGCCTTTGAACCACTGCAATCAATTATCATGAACCTGTGTGCTATCTAACCAATGCAATCAATTATCATAGGCCTGTGTGCTACCTAACCAATGCAATCAATTATCATGAGCCTGCATGCTATCTAATCAATGCAATCAATGTCATGGGCCAGTGTGCTATCTAACCAATGCAATCAGTTATCATGGGCGTGTGTGCTATATAACCATTGCAATCAATTTCATGGGCCAGTGTGTGCTATCTAACCAATGCAATCAATTATCATGGGCATGTGTGCTATCTAACCAATGCAATCAATTATCTTGTGCCTGTGTACCATCTAACCAATGCAATCAGTTATCATGGGCCTGTGTGCTATCTAACCAATGCAATCAATTATCACGGGCCTGTATTCTATCTAACCAATGCAATCAATTATCATGGGCCTGTGTTTTATCTAATCAATGCAATCAATTATCAATGGCCTGTGTGCTATCTAACCAATGCAATCAATTATCATGGGCCTGTGTGCTATCTAACCAATGCAATCAAGCTTGACATTTCCTGAGCCTCATCCTGTTGACTTTGTTTTGTCCAGTGACTGAGAAATTCTAATGCTTGTTATAATAGCCTTTCTCAAAGTACTCCTTCCAAAGGTTGTGCAGCTCAAAGGACCAGGAATGACTGACAAATCTGAATTACTTCAGAAGCTATGGCACAGACTTAAGGGACAATTAAATAATTCTACAAGTGCTAGTGGTAATGTAATTTTAGTTGTTTGTTAAATAATTGTATTGCTCATATGTGTGTTAACTATATGCATTTACAGGATGAATCTAGAGTATTTATTGTACGGTGCATTGGCTCTACACCACCATACTTCATAGTTTTGGGAAAAAAGAGACTCTTCTCTTGGGGTGGGAGATGTAATGGTGAGTGAAATAAAGATGCTACTTCGTTAGTTTTTTATTTTAAGCAGTTAGCATTATTAAAGCCATTAACACATCAAGGATGTTGTATGACATTCCTGTTTTCAGACTGTTTATATCTGATAATGCATTTTATTTCCAAGCTAAAGTTAGCTACAAATACTCTCACAGTGGCTCTAAACATGCAACAAGTGATGATAACAGAGTCTGTATACATATTTATAAAACCCCTATAAAGCCCCTATGTAAGCCATGCAATCTCTTGGAAAAATAATCTTTCATTTAAAAAAACTAGCTAATTGATGTATCAACAAGTGATGCTCTGCCAAGACTTTTATGGTTGAAGGAGCAGGTAAGTTTAACAAATTTGGTATGAAGTTATATTTTAATGATGGTATCCCAGGTCATTCCATTTCTTCTGTCTCACTACAGACTGAGTGGCTCTCAGAAATGAAATCTTTAACATTTCTGCTGCAGTGTTGACATTTTTTTGTGGCTCATTCTGTGATTAAAAGAAGTGGCTAATATTCTCACTGGAAGTACCTGATGCCAGTATCCTTCCGCTAGAGTTTGCTTCACATCAAAATAGATCAAAGTTACCCAATGGCTCGGGGCAAAATTCCAGCCATCTTTATACCCAAGATGTCTCTTCAAAACAGAGCCCAGAAAACCTTCAAAGCTAAGAAGTCAGCTGACAGCTGTTTTCCATTATTACAAGAAGTAATTTTAATACCTTTTAGCCCTTTGATTTGCATGATATTGATGCACAATAGTGCTTTCCAGCTGAGGAAAGCAAAGTATAGAAATCATAAAATCATTGGATGTTTAAGAGTACTGACTCTTGTGATCATTGTCCTTGGCATTGCATACAGTTAAGTCCAGGATGAAGTTATGAATACACATTCAATTATGAAAAAAAAAATAAGAAAGCACACCAAATAAAAATATCTGAAAATCATGGCCTTGAAGGATAATTTAACTCTATTGAACTGGATTAAGTGTTTTTGTCTCATAATAAAAACATTAAGACTTAATCAGTCTGGTTGTGGGCATAAAAGTAAGACTAGTCATGTTGATTCTCTAAAAAAAAGAAAGCCAGTTAATCCTAAAGGTGCTAGATAGAAAAAATAAAAACATGGCATAAATGCCTGGATCTTATCACACATGTATATCAGACTGCTGTTCCATTCTTGACCAACAATGCCGAAGGAGAACTCAACAGTTTTATTACTGCACACAATTCACTTAACTCTTCTCTTGTCACCTCCCAGATTTTGAACTGGTCTACTGATTTAGGTATTGTGGTACCCACAGATCATCAATGAGTTACCTTATATGTAACTGATAAAACTCCACATGTTGTATTTCAAAGAAATAAGGTAAAAAATAATGATAACAACATAACTGACTTTCATAATCAGTCTACACTTGGTGATAATGGTACTTTCACTGACAGTTTTTTGCATAAATCATCTTATTGTTAAAGATGCATACTCCAATGTAGCATGTAAAAACTAAATTAATAGGAGAAAGACATTCACTAGTGATAAAAAGTTAAAAGAATGGCATTAGAAGGAAAAGTTAACCTGTCCCAAGATTTTTTTCAATTTTTTAACACTGGAACAGCCCACTAACCATTGTTTTATCATCTATAATCACATTGAAATAAATGAGTTTCAGGAAACACAAGACAATTTCAGTGGATCACAAAGTTCTTACAGGTGAAAGTATTCTCATGTTATCTGACTCTATGCTAAACCCATTTAAAAAATTCTTAGGGACATAGATAATTTTAAAGTGACAGTATCTTCATTGTCAGGACTCAGAATGGCTGGGGTCTATATTACATTATCGAATACTAACATAATCGAAAACATAATAGTCGGCCCGTAAATGTCGAAGTGCTAAGACATTGAAAATTTAATAAAAAGAAAAAAACCTACCCAAACAAACCATTTAAACACTGTAAGCGGGGGGGGGCCCTGCACCCCCCACATGGAGGGCTGTGCCCCCCACACCCCCACTACTTAAATATACCAACTCCAAGATTGCACTACAGTGCAGATAATGGAAAACTTCCATTTCTGCACTGTATGGAGATCTCCGTTGAACCATTCAAGGTTCTAGCATGTCAACATTTATGGGTCAACTATTATGTTTTCAATTACATTAGTATTTGATAATGTAATATAGACCCGAATGGCTGATGTCCCAGAATTTCTACCAAGATTTTTCGAAAATGGATCTACTTACACTGATATTGTCCTTCAATATGTAATTATTTAAGAGTAACTCTTCTTAATCACAGGAAACAGTTAATACTAGAAATTTTGCAAATTTTTACAAATATATAAAGTACATGTCACACTTAGTGAAATTATACCATGTATTAGATGGAATGGCTATTGCCCTACCAAAGTATTAACATTTACCATTTGGTTAAGGCACACTTGTATTACCTACAGGGTTGAATTAATGATGTTTTGGTAAAATATATGTCAGACTTTATATACTCTCTATGTATTTTTTACATCTTAGAATTTTAGGAGCTAAATGGGTAGGACATAAGATAAAAGCTACCATCAAACCTTTTTTATGTCTATTACCAAAGCAAACCCTATATCATGCAACAACAAATGACTTAACTCTTCTTTGAGATTCTGTCTCTGCAATGCTCATAGTATTGCTAACAAAATCAATAAATTGTTTTGAGTAATTATTTGTGAAGCTTTATCAGTTATTGCAATTACTGAAGCCTGGGGCTGCTCTTCCCTAGAATTCTCAGGGTACAGAGCATATAAATGCTTACAGAAAATAGGAATGGTGGAGAAATATTATTATTAATTCAAGATTATATAGGGTTATTACTTATTATTGTAAATAAGACCCTGCATATCCTCGCTGTGGATCTTAAGGATATATACACTAGTCATAATATTAGATTAATACTTAAATATAGATCTTCATCTTCAGTGTATCACATGCTGAATGCATATTGTTCCTAGAAAATACTATGCCACATAATACAGACATTTTATTAGGTGCTTTGTTTGCAGAGCAACAAATGCTAAGGAGGATGAGTTTACTAAAAAGTTGTTAGCAGCAGAGAAGGTGAGTATAAAATCACTAAGCTCAAGGGTAAGCTAGCTTTAGCAAAGAACAAGAGAGCAAGAATGTATTTAAAAATACCTTCATTGCAAGATCAGATCTCCCATGTATAACCAGATAAATTATTTGATTCTGAATTCAAGAATTGTGTAGATAAAACGATAACACATGCAGATAAAGCTTAGGTAAGCTAATAATTCTTGTATAGGTATAAATGCTATCTTCAAAAGAATGCATATGAAATTATACTTTGAAGTGGAGGAATCCTGGGTGCCTCTGCCTTGATACCTTTAACCAGTGCTTGCATTTGCTTTCAAATCAATTGCGCATACACATGCTTAACAGTGAAATAATCCTATTTATTCTGATAATTCAAGCCTGGCCATTAAATCTCTAATATCTCATAAGCTCAAATATTGTATGGTCTTATGGCCCAATGTATATAAGGCCCAAGAAAAGCTCTCTATAAATCTTTCTTGATATTGTTCTAGAAAATGTTTATATCTGGTATCATCCCATTCTCCTTTAAGGTGCACAGGGAAAAGAAAAACAGACAAAAGCATTTGGATATGGAAAATTTCACAATAAAAAATAATATCACAAAGAGGGAATGTAGAAAAGAAGATTAGTAAAGTAGAAGTTAAAAAATTAGAAGTTGAAGTTATGGAGTGCCTGCGAAGTGAAGGATTTGGTATAGAATGGCTAACACAATTACATCACAACATGATGGAACGAATTCCCAAAGTAAGGAGAAACAGGAAGATCTTGAGACATCTGAAAAAAAAGTATGGACATGGGAAAGAAAAAGAGATTTAATATGGTGTAATATCTATGCAAAGTAGAAAACAAAACTAATAAATACAAAAAGAGCAGCACCAAAGATATTTGAAGAGAAATACAGGCAAAAGAATCCAGACATGGAAAACTTTACAATACAAAAAATAAGAAGACAAAGAGGAAAAGTAAAAAAAAGAGCTTAGTAATGGAGAAGTTAACGAAATAGAAATTGAGGTTATGGAGTACCTGCAAAGTGAAGGATTCAGTGTAGAAAATCTAATTCAGAAAGCACCACAACAGGAAGGAGCAATAGATATCCAATTTAAGGGGAAACCAGTGGAATAGGAAACAATTTATCAGCTGCCAGATAAAGATATTTTGGAGCTTTCCACAGGAAACTAGTATACATGTTCACTTGCAGCTGGACAGCAAGGGAAGGAACAGGAAACTGTGGAAACTCTGACATAATCAATGCTGAGGACTGATAGACCAGTGGGTTCCCATATGACAGAGCAACAGATGGACAGCATGAAATTGAAGAGAATGTGCCACAGGAAGATGCTATAGAACTTTCTATAGAATGCCCACAGGAAGTGGAAAACACAAAATGTACCCTCGGTTTAGAAGAAAATGAGCTAAGAGAAGAGTTACTTGATTTAATATAGATGGATAGATACATTAAGATCAATGAAACAATGAAAATAATAAACTGCAGAAGGTCAATAAAACTCAAAAAGTCAGAAGTTTGATAAAACAAATGAACACAGTAATTAGGACTGTCCATAGAGATCCATGTGATATAACAGAAGTAAGCAGGATATATTACTGTGGAGCTAAATTAATAACTGATAAACTTCTACCACAAGAACACAGGGTAGTGAGGAAAAGGAAGTGGTGAAATCGAATATCATCATGGAAGTATCAAATAGAAAAAAAAAACTACAAAGCAATTAAGATAAGAAGTGTCACTATTAGAAGAGTGTAGAAGTGGGAACAGATCAACAAAAATACTTAGAAAGATAGATGTGATAAAAGCAATGCACAGTATTTGAACAGATCAGGATCTATCATGCACTATTGGAAATAACAAACTAACATTCGCAGCACAGGCAGAAAAACCTAGAAGATACGCAGATAAATATAAGGGAAAAGTTAAAAATAAGCAACTTATTTATGACCCAAAAAAAGTTTTATTGAGAAATAGGAAACATGGTAAAACAAATAGCCAGGAAATTGTTATGGCTAGGCTTGTATAGGCCCTGGGGCCAATAGCCTAGTACCAACCTATGAATTGAAAGATCACTAAGAAAGGAAGAAATATATATATTTTGATGAAGTATTTATGAAGATCCTGTGGAACATAGCAAAGATGCTAAATGGATGGAAGAAGTGAAAGAAAGAATAAGAAGTTTAAAGGTACAGGATATGAAATGGGATGAAGTAACAGCCAGATTGATTGAAACAAAGTTAAGAAAATCCTCTAATTGGAAAACCCAGGCTCAGATGCAATACCTAACTTTTGGTTAAAAGTATTAACATCTTTGCACGAGGATTTAGCTATGAGTAAGAACTATTTATGGCACACCCCAAACAGACACCAGCCTGGTTAACAACGGGAAAAACAATGCTTCTACTCAAGAGTGAACCTGCAAGCTACCCTAATAATTATAGACTGATAACTTGCCTTCTGACAACGTATAAACTATACACTGGAATTGATGCTGATAGAGTTTACAGTCATTTAGAAGAAAACTCAATTATGGCAACAGAACAAAAGAGCAATAAAAGAAAATCGTATGGAACAAAGGATCATTTGTTGCTAAATAAAGTCATAGTGGAGAACTGTAAAAAGGGGAAGAATATAGTATGGCATGGATTGACTACAAAAAAAAAAACATTTGATAGTATCTGACATTCATGGATAAACGAGTGCCTAAAAATATATAAGATACACCCTACACTGATCGACTACATTACAGTGACCATGAAACAGTGGATGACCACTTTGCGATTAAGCCATGATAAAGGACAAATTATTATCCCAGGGATAAAAATTCAAATGGGGATATTCTAGGGTGACACTTTGTCACTGCTACTATTCTGTCTTGCCCTTAACCCATTAAGCTGTCTACTTAACAGCTATGGCATGACTATAATTTGGCTCCTAGAAAACAACAAAGTGTAAAGACTTCTCATCTTCTCTTTGTCGATGATTTAAAACTATACAGCTCATCAGATTAGGAACTGAGAACACAACTGCAAGTTGTCAAAACTTTTTCAGATGATATAAGAATGTCATTTGGTCTTGATAAATGTGCCAAAGCAACCTTTAAAGCAGGAAAACTGCAGCACCAAGAAAGCATCAGTTTGGGACAAGAATGGGATATAAAAGAAGTTGAGCAAGAGGGGAGTTTAATACATATTTGGGAATCAACAATAAGACATGAACAAATGTAAATAAAACTAACTAATGCATTAGAAGACTTATATTAATCCTGAAAACAGTACTGACATCTAGGAACAACATTCAAGCTATAAACAAGTTTGCATTCCTGTGCTAACTTACAGTTTTGGAGTGATTGACTAGTCCCAAAATGTGATGGACAGATTAGACAGGAAAACAAGGAGGATGCTTCATGTTCACTAAATGATTTATAAAAATCAATACATACAAAGATTATATATTCCCCATTCTGAAGGAGGGATGGGCCTCCTTGAAATTTATTACATGTATAGAGCTGCAATTGTGGGACTGCACACATATCTGCTCACCTCACAAGACCCAAATGTAGTGAAAGTTTTGAAACACGAGGAGAATAAATCTAAGATGACTTCTCTGCTTAGTTTAGCAGAGGCATATCACTGTGAAGCAGGAATGGAAACCAAACCAGAAGAAGATAAAAATCAGGCATCAACTGAATGTGCCACAAAACAAAAGAAGGAATATAAGATGAAGAACCAGATGAAAAGGTAAGAAATGTGGAAAATGCATAAATATAGTTGCAAGTATAGAAAACTTCTGGAAGAACCTCATGTTGATCAGGATTGAATTCAGGAATGCTTAAGGAGAGGCAAATTCAAACCAAGAGATGAAAGGTTAATATTGGTCACCAGAGATACTGGGCTACATACACATTGGTTTACAATGTCCATTGAACATGTTGGAGAAACAGATAAATGTAGGTTTTGTAAAACAGAATTGGAAACAGTTGCACCCTTTGTTTCTGGTTGTGACATACTAATGGCAGAAGTACTGTATACTGAAAGGCATAATAATGTGGCAAGACTGTTGCATTGGGGATTGTGCAAACATTATGGCATTGAAGTTGCTGAAAAACACTGGAAACATGAGCCAGAAAGCATCATGGAAAATGATGGTCTACATCACATGGGATCACCTATTACCAACAGTTCAAAAGACAGATGATAGAAAACTGGATATAATGGTCCATGTACAGAATACAAAAGTAGCATTGATCATTGAAATTGCCACAACCAGTGAATACACTGTCATGCATACAGAGATACACAAAGTCATAAAAATTCAGGATTTGCAGACAGAAATGAGAGTGATGTGAAAGAAAGATACCAAAACAGTTCCAATAGTAGTAGGAGGAATGGGTCTTATATAAAAAGAATCTACAGTCATATTTAGATATGTTACCAATACATGTAATCCCATACTAATTGCAGAAGGAGTCATTACTGGGCACATTGCAGGTGCTGCAAAGAGCACTTCTGGCTGACATAAAAGATTGAAACAATATAATTTCATGAACTTTAATTGTACTTTTACTTAGGAATGGGGTCTATTCCTGTTATGGTATTAGAAACCCAAACAACTTGGAGAAATTGTAAAAAAGTGCTTAACATTAGAATGTTGTTTAAATAGTGAAAGAACCCCCCACACTACCACTTTCTTTAAGCAGGTAATTATTGATTGGCTTCTCTTATCAACACAGAAACTAAGCTGATTACTAAAATTCTGGCTATTAGGTTACAACTATTCATGTCTTTATTTAGGACATCTCTCTCAAGCAGGTTTTATTAAATAATGTTCAAGTATGCAACACTATCTCCAAGCCTCGATGAAATATATGTGAGTACAGCAAACTTCCTTCTCCACAGCTGTACCAGTCCTACAACATTTTGAGAAGGCTTTTGAATGTATAGACTGGGAATATATGTGATACACAATAAGACATCACCATTTCCCAGCTCACTTTGGAAATGGAGTAGAGGCACTATACCTTACAGACATTATATAGGTACTTTCCAATACAGTGATATCAGATCCATTTTCCTTAACCGATGGGGCAGCAAGGCAACCACTATCATGCAAGTTGTTTTTTGTTAGCAATAGAGACACACAATATAGGTGATAGCCATCTACCTTACATGAGAAAAGAGCCTTGAGAATGAGATAAGCGAACTTATGTTTGCAGAAGTACACATTATACTTACAGAAAATCTATTAAATGTCATGGTGGTTATTAAGAAAATACTGAAAGTATTTTTATTTATCTTCAGGTTTTAAAAACAGCAAAATCTAAAGCAGTAATGTAGGCTGTCACACAAAAGGCTAGACATATTCAAAACAGCATGACACCATTACTGTTAAATTGTTACTAAACCACACAAACACTTAAGAGTCAGATTATATGCATCAGTGTTATTACAGTATAAGTGAGCCTTAAGTCCTCTTGAGAGGAATGCATCTGTTAATGCATACATTTTGAAGAAACTGCATATGTCATTAACTGACCATATTATTTCACATAAAATGATCTTCAATTTTAACTTATTTTTTGTTTGTTTGCTTGTTTTTTTTTGTTTGTTTTGGCTTTATAAATTGCAATGCAGTGCCACACCATACAGCAACACATTGCTGTGCAAAATTCAAAACAGTAAAGGGGTAGTGTAAATGGGAAGAGAAATTCAGGAATACCCCAAACAGTCCTAAGGTCTTCTATGAAGCATATCAAATCTTTACATCATACAACAACAAATGGCTTTCCAAAATTCAAAACTTAGAGGATAGGAATGAAATGTGTAAGTTATCAAGGCAGGTATTTAATATTGCCGCAAGATAATGAGATGCAGGCTTAATGATTCTTAAGCAGCATGCAGTGGATATAGGGCACTAATTTACAGTTCTCAGAAAAATGAACTTCCATTTTCATGAGATGAATCCCGGGAATTTTATCTGTGATTTGTACTTGTAATTTCTACTTATTTCCATTATTTCATTATCACTTTTAGTGCATTGATATACATGTAAAATTAAAACAGTCTGTTATAGGTTATACAGTTGTAATGATGAAGTGTAATCAACATGAAACAAACACCTTAAACAAACTGCTGCAGGATTGGCTTAGCCTATGCTTACCCTTGATCCCTGAGGTTTGGATACTATTTGGTTCAGCACTTATAAAACATCACCTAACTAATTTAAACATATTTAAAAATAAAAAGAAGAAATGCTGAACCTATCCACGGCAGGTCAGGTACATCAAAAATCAGTCCATATAATCCATCAGCATTTCTTCTTTTCATTCTTAATTATCGTTGTGATAGTTCATAGGTTCATAGGTTCATAGGTAGGTACTAGGCTATCGGCCCTGGGGCCTATACAAGCCCAGCCAAAAAGATACCCTGGCTTTTGCCACACAAGAAAATTATTTTCCTGTGCCACTATCGAGCAGAGCCACAGAGGTGATCCCCAGGGTGAACTTCCTATTTCCCATCCAATCATCAAGATTTTTCTTGAAGAGTGCTAATGAGGAGCTTTGTTTGATATAGATAGGTAGTATATTCCAGAGTATGGGAAGTCTCTGGGACAGGAATCTATCCCTCCGGCATGTTCTGTTTATTGTGGTGACAAGATTTAGGTCCCTAGAGCGTGTAGCTCGGAGGGATTGGGATTTCTTTAAGTGGAGCATGTCCAACAGCTCTGGGTTTGACATAGCTTTGTATGTTAGGCAGAGATCACCTCTGAGTAAGCGATATGCAACGGAGTAAAGCTGGAGCTTTTTGAGACGGTCTGCATAGGGCATCTGTTTGAGGCCGGTAATCCTCTTTGTGAGGTATTTCTGTGGCTTTTTCAGTTGTTGTAGATGTCTTGTGAGTTACATACCAAAGGGGGCGTTGTACTCTATAATGGGTCTAATGAGTGATGAGTACAGGGGAACAATGACCTTTTTTTTTCTGGATGAGAAACCTTTTGTGATGACGTGTGCCATGTAGAAGGATTTACTGACTACTGTGGTGATGTGATTATCAAAGAAGAGACCACTGTCCACCTGTGTCCCAAGGTCTCTTATCACACTGCCTATGTTGTAGTTCATGGGTACAGAGTTTTTACCAAAGGGGATGACAATGCACTTTTTGGCATTGAGCTTGAGGCCATGGCTTTGCCATGGCTTTGACACCAGGCATCTGTCTCAGTGAGGCCCTTTTGTAGGATGTCACATCATTAGGAGTTTTGATTACAGCTCCTAGTTTGCAGTCATTTGCGAACTCCATTAGCCAAAGACCTTCTGTGTTAGCCTGTACTTCAGAGAAGTATATACCAGACAGGAGAGGACCCAGGTCTGAACTCTGTGGTACTCCAATTATCACTGGTCTGAAGTCGGATTTGGAGTCTGCTACTTTCACTGTGCGGTTTCTGTCAGTGAACCATTTGGCAACCCATCTTGTGACATAGGGATTTATACCTAGTTTAGTGAGTTTATCTATAATTCCAGAGTGGGGGATGGTGTTGAATGCCTTGGCAAGATCTAGATAGGTTGTGTGAACCACCTTAACCTTGTCTACGGCTTTGGTGACTGCTTCAAAGAAGTCTATCAGGTTTAGGAGACATGATCTACCATTTACAAACCTGAACTGGGTGGGGTCCAGAGTTTGGAGACTACCAATGTCATTGTTTATAAGTTCCATGATGATACGTTCCATGGCCTTGTAGACCAGGCTCGTCAGGCTAATGGGGCGGTAGTTCCTGGGGTCTTTGGTGGCTCCCCACTTGTGGAGTGGGATAACCGTCGCTGTGCACCATTCAGCAGGCACAAAGCCTGAGGTGAGGCTATGATTGAACATGGTACTTAGGTGGGGTGCCAGTTCATTCTGTAGTTCATGCAGAACGCAGACTGGGATGTTGTCTGGTCCCATGGATGCTGTGTTCTTGGCTTTGGAGAGTGTGTTTTTTACCTGTGCAACCTTGATTACAGGAACTTTGCATTCTTCCAGTATAGAGATGGGCTCTTTAGGGGGTGAGAGGGGGGGTGATGTTAGCACTGAACCTATCTGTCAGGATGTTGGAAATATCAGTTGGGTCTGTATATTTAGAGCCATTGTACTGTAACTCAGAGCATATCTGAATGTTGCCATTGAGATTCTTGACATAGCTATAGAATGCTTTGTGGTTGTCTTTAGAATCAGTGGTGATTTTGTTTTCGTAACTAGCTTTGGAGGATTTTATCAGGGATCGCAGCTTTTTACTGAGACTGACCAGGGAGCTCCTACACTCATGGGATTTTACTCTCTTTTGCAACAGTTTCTTCCTTCTGTTGTACAGTTTGTTTATGGCAGGGGACCACTAGATTGGCTTCCTTTTTTTGGAGGATAGCGTCATGGTTCTGTTTGGGATAGCATGATCCATGCACTCATGTAAGTGTTTATAAAGTGCAATTGTGTAGGATTCAGTAGTCGTAACTGTATTGTCCATCTGCATGGGTGTCATGAAGTTCACCACTTCTGTCTTAAGAAGCATGAAGTTGGCTTTGGAGAATTTTTTTACCATAGTTTCCTTAATGGGGGGTGGGGGCAGGATGTGGATATCTAAGGTAATTAGCTTATGGTCGGATTGGACCAATGAGGTGTTGACTTCAGGTGTGGAACACTGGTCACTCATGTTGGTAATGACTAGATCTAGGATATTGTTGCCCCTGGTGGGGGTGTGGATAAGTTGATCCAGGGCATTGGAGTTTATGAATTCCAGAAAACATTGAGCAAAGGAGTTGGTACATGAGTAGTTTTCCTAGTTAATGGTGGGGTAGTTGAAATCGCCCATTATTAGGGTGTTTGGTTGAACCCTAATATTTTTCAGTACATCAAGAAAAGAGGAGTGGGAATCCCGGGGCATGGTGGGTGATCTGTAGCAAGCTACAATTTGGATTGCAGTTTTGCCCAGAGTTAGTTGCACTTGGATAACCTCGGCTGCATTATGCTGAGCAATTAGCCTAGAGGTGTGGATATCCTTAATGAATATGCGCACACCTCTGCCTTTGGTGTTCCGGTCCAGGTTACATGGCCGAAAAGTGTGGTATGAACTATAGACTGGTAGTGCAGGGGTGCTGTCTGGAGCCTTGAACCAGGTCTCAGTCACTGCACAGATATCAATGTTCTCCATTTTAAGGAGTGCCTCGAGTGAGTGCATTTTGAGATTTAGACTTCTAGCATTGAGTAGCATCACCCTCAGTTTTTGCTAGCCTGTTCCTGTTACGGTGGTGAATTTGTCATTTGAACCTTGCCTAAAAAAGGCACTATAGGGGTGGCAAGAACCTTAGCCAGTATCTGGAATCCCAGGGATGACAGATGCAGGCCATCTCTGGCAAAGCATTGTGGTCTGTCGACCATGTCATCCCAGGCAGACAGATACTGGATCTGTTTAGAATGGCACCAGAAGCTTAGCCAATTGTTGAAGTCAATCATTTTGTCCTTGTCCTGCGGCATCATTCTGGGTGATGGCAGAATGCTACTCAGGGCTAGGGTCATATTTGCCGGGGCTACAAGATCGGAGAGCTCTTCCATGTCTCTTTTCATGTAGTCCAAGGAGGAACGTCTCAGGTCGTTCACACCAACATGGACAATGACAGAGTCATATTTGCATTTGTTGTGGAGTGACCTGAGTAAGTGGGTTATGTGACAGATCCTGGCACCCGACAGGCAGCTGACAGTAACCTTCTCCTTGTTTAGCCTGGTGAGTGGGACATCAGTGTGCCTGACTATAGAGTCACCTATGACTAGTGTGTTGGGTATGTTGTTTTGCCTTATTGGCTGTGGTTGAATGGCACACTGAGTCTGCGGGCTATGTGTCATTTGGGTTGTGTTGGGGGGTGGAAGTTGCTTGCATTTCTGCTTTGGAGGTCTCTGTTGCTTGAGCAGATCATTATTGAGAGCCTCTGCAAATGTTTTTGTGTTTCTATGTGTGGATTTTGGTGGTGTAGATTTAGTGAGACTATGTGATGAGTGTGGTGTGGTGCAAGTGTTTACCTTCACTTCTTGACTGTCAAGTTCAGTCTTGATTGGAGAGAGCTTTACCTCCAGTTTGGCTAGATAAGTGCATCTCTCACAGGTTGTAGTGCTGGGTGGTAGGAGGAGTGGGTTGTCTGTGTACATGAGGCAATTTCTACATTGCCCCAAGATGCCCAGATTCATCAGATAGACAGGAGAGAACACTGGGAGCTGACCCTTGGACATGCCTGAATAAAAAAATATTTTCCTGTAGATAAGTGAGGAAAGTGAGTACAAGAGCTGTTTTTCTCTAAGCAAGTGAGGAAAGTAAGTTCCAAAACTGTTTTCATCTAGGTAATAAGGAAGGTTGAGTGCTGTAGTAATTAGTAGGTTATTTAGTGGTTACAATTTCTGAACAAGTGCTGATCACTAGATCACTAGTGTTGTGTGAAACACAACTAATTGGTGAACCATTTATTTCTCTTGCTTGGACTGCTTTTTGTTTTTGTGTATAATTTGAACATATAATTATCATATAACTATACATAACCTTTCACTGGAACTTTCCTACTGAGTTGCCCAGAACTGGAAGGGTGGATTGTTTTAATGGTTAAGGACTTTACCTCACAGATAACAAAGGTTTCTCTGTATGTATCTTAGATTAAACCTGCTAAGCTTCCAGTCTCATATTGCTTTAACAGTGCTACAGCGTGTTAAACTACTTGTATCTGATTCATTTTACAGCTACAGGTGCAAACAAATTTACTGACATGGCATACCTCTCAACTGTCCAGATTTTCGTAGAATATCTAGATTTTTGTTGCATATTTTTTGTCTGTTTCTCATAAAATGTGTGGTTTTCTGGCAAATCACTGGGATGATCTGAGGATTGAAGTCACCAAATACTGAAACGCATTTGAATTTCAGACTTCATATTCTTCAGAAAAGGTATGGTAACACAAACTCTGTTACTCTAGCAACTTTCTAAGTTTATAAGAGCAATATTTAACATTTGTCATTATTTTTGGGCCTTTGTTCCCCCATTTTGCTAGGCTTTGTCCAGATTTCTTACACTAGCAGATTGAGACTATGTCAGATAATTATTGGGTTGGGAGGGTGGCCTAATGATTAAGGTGTTTGCCTTAGAAACACAAGGTGCAGGGTTTGAGTCTCACAAGGGATAATTGGCTAGGCTTGAAATGGCTCGCAAGGGCAGTTAGCCTAGTACTACCCTATGAAACTATGAAGATGATCTGTAGGGTGCCTTAACCTTAGGGGTTGGGAGGGTGGCCTAATGGTTAAGGTGTTTGCCTTACAAACACAAGGTACAGGGTTCAAGTCTCACAAGGGGTAATTGGCTAGGCTTAAAATGGCTCGCAAGATCAGTTAGCCTAGTATTAACCTATGAAACCTATATTGGTCATTAATGGTATTAATTGTCAGAAATTGTACTTAATATGACAGAGACAAGACATTCTCTGAGATTCAGAAAGGAATACTATGAATGGTAAGCCCTATCATGAGCTGACAGCCCTTGCAGAAACCATTTCCAGTTCATAGACAGGCCTACAATAGTGATCTTTCATGAGCAGAAAAATAACCAAGGAGGGTAACCCACTGGTCATGCTGCAGGATAAATCCAGCAAAGCAGCTGATGCTAGTCATTTGATCTCCTCTGGACATGCCTGTGGCTACCTATTTACTGTACTGAATGATGCAGAGATTCACTTGGCTGCCTAGTTCAGTACAGCCAGTTATGTTAATTAACACAACCAAAACATGGTAATCACCCATTGATACCAATGGGAAAGATCATTTTGCAGGTAAATGGAACACAGTTCTGTAGTGCTGTAGTGGACAGGAGGGTGATAGTATGTCTAAGTGGGTGGCAGTGTTTGTGTGCATGTCTGCTGTGGTAAGAATAAAGTTGGAAGACTGTGTGTGTGTGTGTGTGTGTGTGTGTGTGTGTGTGTGTGTGTGTGTGTGTGTGTGTCTGTGTGTGTGTGTGTGTGTGTGTTTGCTTGGATGGTTGCAGGGAGAGGGTTAGGTATGGAAACAAGAGTGTGTAAGTGTGCATGTGTAAGTGTGTTTGTGTGTTTTGTTGGCTCTTGAAAGGGAGTGAATGGGAAAATGCTGTGCTGAGTCTGATCAAGTGGGAAGTTATGATGTTAAGTGGGTATTTGTGTGGGTGTTGCAATGTATATCAGTGAGGATGTGTGTGTTTGTGTGTGTGTGTGTGTGTGTGTGTGTGTGTGTGTGTGTGTGTGTGTGTGTGTGTGTGTGTGTGTGTGTGTAGTGGGGTGTCTGTATTGATGTGATACATGGGTTGTCAGAGGAAATTGCCACCAGAAACTGCTTGTTAGAATGGGAGGTAATAAGTAATAATTCAGAAACATGTAAGTTATCTCATAAGGAGATCTTCCTAATTGTGGTTAAAGATTTCTCTGAATTGCCTTTTTCCATGTTTTCATACATTAGACATTCTTGCATTAGGCAGTTTATGTGGCCATAGCCCCTTTTTAAGCAGGAAACATCTTTATTAAATTATTACTTATGACGTAGGCAATCATATATTTATATAAATGAAAACAAACCAAACGGATGTATTTTCAGTTGCAAATATTATACATCCCTTATAATTTATCCAGTCATTTACTTTTCAACCTCTTAGTGCAAGAAATCTTGGCAAAGCCTAACACAATATGGGGACAAAGGCCCTAAACTAGAGACAGATTTTAAATACTGCAATTATAAACATAGAACATTGTGAGTATAACAGGGTATTTGTCTGTATGACTTTTCTGAAGGATATGAAGGTTGAAATTCAAATGTATGTCATAATTTGTGACTTCAGTCCTTAGTTATTTGCCAGAAAACCACAATTTGTATGAGGAACACACCAAAATATGAGTAAAAATCTGGATATCCTGCAAAAATCTGTATAGCAGAGAGGTATGTTGCCACAGTTCCCATTTTGTCTAGGCAATTTGCTCCTATCCTTTTGTAAAGATCCCACTTCCAATTGTTTTATCTTTGTTACTATATTCACTACTTCTAGTACAGTTGGTTTATACTTTCATTTGCATTTTCTAGTAGTTGCTTTTTCGGCAGCTACCAGGATTAAACTCAGCAAGGCCTTACTATGTCTAGGCAATTACAATTCTGTATCATTTCCTTAGTTACACCAATTTGGTCACCCAGTATTTCTGACAGAGTAGTCTGAAGGGATTTTATAAAGTCTTCAAACTCATTATACACCTAAAAAATATGTACCCAATTATCTCTTTCTTCCCCATCACACCTCCAACATTTGCAGTCTACCTGAGTACAAATGATTTAGTCTATATAAAATTACCTATGCAAATGCTTCCAAAGAGCCTAAATCTTCTAGACTTGTTGCATATTTGGGTTTGGGAGCCATGCATATATCCCCCATTGTTTTTTTTATAAATTGCATATCCATTCCCTCTTCTCAAGCCTTTTTAACCTCCTCTGATTGAGTCCACTAGTTATTATGTAGTGTTTTACATGCCCTACTAGTTATTTTTTTATAACAGAACCTTCTGTTCTACATTTTCCTAAAAACTCTACCAGTGCTAGTCTTATGCTTAGGATCACACTATTCCTTTCTCTTTGCATATACTCTGATATCAGTCCTTGATGGGGAAGGCAATATCTAGCACATGGCCACAGCCCTTTTCTGTGAATTTCAGTCTTCATATTTAATGATAAACACATTTTTAGTCATTTTTAATGCCCTGCTGCCAGATATCACTTACTCTGCTCAATTGTTGTTATCACAAACTCTGTGAAGACTACTCATAAACTATAATGGAAATGAATTTTTATTTTTCTGCTGCCATTTGTATTCTATAGTTATTATTATTATTAGTAGTAGTAGTTGTTGTTGTTGTTGTAGCAGCAGTAGTAGCAGCTGGAGTAGTAACACTGGTAGTAATAGCAGTAGAAGTAGCACTAGCAAGAGCAGTAGCAGTAGTTATAGCACAGTAGTAGCAGCAGTGGGGTAGTAGTAGAGGTAGTGATTGCAGTAGTAGCAGTAATAGTAGCAGTAGTGGTTGCAGCAGCAGTCATTGTAGTAGTAGCAGAAGCAGTAACAGTAGTAATAGTAGTGGTAGTAGTAGCATAGTAGCAGAGGTAGTGATAGCAGTAGTAGCAGTAATAGTAGCAGTAGTAGTTGCAGCAGCAGTCATTGTAGTAGTATCAGAAGCAGTAACAGTAGTGATAGTAGTGGTAGTAGTAGCAGTAGTAGTAGCATTATCATCACCAGCTGTAGTAGTAGTAGTATCAGTGGTACTAGCATTAGTAGCAGTAGTATTAGTAGCAGTAACATTAGTAGTGGCAGTAGCAATAGCAGTAGTAGTAGCAGTAATACTAGTAGTAGCAGCAGTAGCTGTAGCAGTAGATGCAGTCATAGTAATAGAAGTATTTTTTTCCAATTAAAAGTCTGCCTGACCATCGAAAGTTAAAATAATTGCTTTTTATTGTGGTCATCAGTGGTCAATGATTACTCATAGAAAGAGGGAAAGAAAGAGAAAACGCAAATGGATGATAACATTTACGTTGTCATTAACTGGTCATATTGCAAAACTGTATTAGGTCACAAAAGATTAAAAAGAATAAATGGTCAGGTGGAGAATATAGTGAGTTTCCACAATATTCATCAACTTGCAACATTGTTACTGTAGACTACAGTTTGCATCTTTCACCTGTCTGTTTAGATCTCTGAAAATGTTTTGTTAGGCTTCTTATATGTGCAGGTGATGAGGTTATATGGCTGAACAGATTTGTGTTTTGACTTCATCAATTATCTGTGACTAAATCTAAACAACTCTTTTAAATGTTACTCTCGGAGCTGTGTTTTCAAATGATTAGCATATGTCAATTTATTTGTTTCTTACACATAATTTCTAGTAAGTAAATAAGGTTGCATTTAAACTTTAGTTTTGTGTTTAAAATAATGTAGCCTAACTGAAAAACTACTACTTCAGCAGAATATACTGTCTTGTGTAAAATAATTGGGAATATGCATTGTTATAAGCTGAAAAGTACATTGTATATAAACATACTGCATAAATTTCACACCACATGGAAAACATGGGAACTTACTAATAACTGGACCGAGTAGCCTATTAAGCAAAAATGACTTTTCATATAATATATTTCATTACTGTACACTTTTGAAGTACATAAATTAATTCATTATTATTCTTTTTGCTTTGTTTCTTTAACTTTACGTCCCCATGTTTATATATTTGTGGAGAAATGTATTCTGAACTACAAAAAAAGGGCTGACTGAATTCACAAAGGACAAGTATTATATTTCTAGGGTATTTAGCACAGTAAGGAAAAAAACAGTGATAATATAAAGACCATACAGTTACTCATTGTTACCTTTAAAGCATTCCTTCAGCATGCCCTTGCTTTAATTTAGACTAGAGGAAAAGAAAACAAAAATCATTTTTTTCAGTTCTTAATATCTTTTTTTTAAACAAGAAACATCTTTATTAAACTATCACATATGAAACCAAACCATACTGATATCGTTTCAGTTGCAAACATTATACATTACAAACTGTGTTGACACAATTGTAGCTGCAAACGTTATACATCACTTATAATCTATCAAGCCACTATCAGTCAAACATTACATACCTCATTCAAATCTCGCCTTTTTAGACTTTGTTCCTCCGCCGCATGCATTGCTCCCACAATTCCTAGTTTTTCCTGTGTAATTTGCTCCTTTCCTTTTCTAAAGGTCCCAATCCCAGTTGTTTTATCTCTGTTACTATATTTGCTACTTCTAGTAAAGTGGGTTTAGATGTTGATTTCCATTTTCTCATAATTGCTTTTTGGCAGCCACCTTAATTAGACCCAGCAAGGCCATACTATGTCTAGTGAAATCAGATTCTGTATCATAGCTCAAAAATTCATTTCCTTAGTTACACCAATTTGCTCATCCAGTATCCATGACAGAGTAGTCTGCAGGTAATCTTTAAAGTCTGTCAATTCATTATATGCATAAAAAAGATTTTCCAGGTTACCTCTTTCTTCCCTATCACACATCCAACATTTGCTGTCTACCCGAGGGAAAATTCTTTGCAGTCTACTTGGTGTATAAAAATACATATGTAAACACTTCTAAGCAAAGATCCTAAATCTTCTAGACTTAATTTCATATATGGGAGACATATGTATACCCCCTTTTGTTTCTTTGTGTATTGCATATGCAATCTCTCTTCTGAATCCTTTCTAAACTCATCTGATTGATTCTTATAATTATCATGCAATATTTTATTTGCTGCACTAATTATTCCTTTCTAAATAGCAGCTCCTGTTCTAGATTCTACTAAAAACTCTACTAGTGCTGGTCTTTCATTTAGGACCCCTTAGTTATTTCTCTTTGCCTATTCTCTGATATCAATCCTTGATAAGGAAGGCAATCTCTAAACTGCAGTCCAAATAAATTTGTGACATTTTCCCATTCTATTACATTTCCTTCTCTAGTTATTAGCTCCCAGTACCTTGGTTTCTCTGCCAGTTTTCTCCAATAAATTCCAGCTCCCTCTTGCTTATTGTCTGTATCCCTAATTGCAGTCATCACTATTGGCAGAATCTCCTTTCTCCATTCCTATGTTGGCTAAGTTCTTAGAATACTTTCTGCTACTTTATGAATATAATATTCTGTATGATTATTGTTATTCTCCTTAAAGGTCTGCATCCAAAATCCCAGTCTCTCATTTCTTGACTTTCCCCCCAGTTTCATCATTACCCCTCTCTGCTTTGATTTATAGTTTTCTCATTTCTTCATATCCTGATCTGCTGCATCATAATATATATATATATATATATATATATATATATATATATATATATATATATATATATATATATATATATGCATTTATTAAGTGGTAGAAATATGTTATTCTAACAAAAATGCATGATGTGGTCTGAAATACTACAGCACTTTTATTTTCCAGTCAAGACTTCTTTTCTTCCAGTGCACTCACTATTTAAACACTATGATTGGCATCAGTGCATTCTGTACCTTCAGTCACTTCTTTCAATGAACTTAAAACCACCAATAGCCAACAACTGAAATAGTGTTGACTTTTAATCTGTCTATATAAAGTTTTATTAGATTTTTGAATGATTTCTGCAGAAACAAATACAGCTCACAAAATAGTTTGCAAAAGCTTAGAGTTTAAACAATATGATACTATTTACAATGTGTTGAATTAACCAACACCCTTGAAGCAAGTGCACTTTGGTTGGTTTTGCAGGAGCTCATTGAGGGCTTTCTTTCTTTCTTTTTTAATTTTCCAAACTTAGAGTACTTTTAACATTGCTTAGTAGACTATTCCACAGAACAGACCCAACCCTCAAGAATGCTTTTTCAGCTACTGATAATTTGAGTTTTGATGAGACTAGGAAGAGAGTGTCATTTTGGGTATTTCTAAGTGAATACTTTTTTTGACTCTTCGGAAAGTTTTATTTTCAGTGGGGTTCAGTTACTAAGCTGAAGTATTTTGAAAATAAGGGACCCTAGAAAAAGGATAGTGCTATCTGTGGCAGAACACCAGTTATTCTAAGTTAGAATGACACAGTGTCACAGCTTGTTGTTCCTAAATAGTGTATGAGTCTGATAGTCATACATGTGATGCCCTACCACTGGCCAGTAATCAAGGAATCTCAATCCTCACCACTAGCACCAGTGGGGGGCATACACTGGGAGGATGACAGGTACACACACAGTAGTTCCCAGTGCAGCTCACTGCATCAAGTGCAATTTCCCTTAAGAGCACACAGAGACCATAGTCAGCCCAGGGCTGGTTTCTTCTTCTTTCTCCAGATCCCCAGTAAGAATCCCCAATGGCACAGCTATATAGTTGAAATCTCAGCTCAATCGCCAAGCTAAGACCTCCACCACCCTCTCTGTCCAACCAGTGCACCATGTCCCTGCCCAAGTAGCTGACACACACACTCTTTGAGATTTGCTTTGTACACACACACACACACACACACACACACACACACACACACACACACACACACACACACACACACACACACACACACACACACACACAAGGGAAAGGCTGGCACAGGTTTACTAGCTATACCCCCTTTTGTCAGACTATAAGCTAGTTATTACTGCTACCAGACAACTCATTATTAGCTACTTTAAGGCCCTTAACAAAGGGTGTCCGATATTACTGTGTAATGTTACTATCTATACAAATGGTAGATTAACCAAGAGCAAGGTTAATAGGAGTGACCTACATAGTGTCACCAAATAAATAGGCTAGTACTTTCAGAGCTTAAATATGTATAGACTGACCAGCCACAATGAAAGGTTTAAATATATTTAATAATAAATATTAAATGGACAAGAAAATAATCAGTATATATTTACAGTGAAATCAGAGTTCAAAATTACAGGAAATATTTAAAACAACATTGCAGGATAGTCTAAATAAATAAAGAAAAATATCTAAAACAAGCTTTGCTATATTCCTGACTATATCTGAAAGAATTATACTGTACCCTACTACACTTACTTAATTAGATCAGCAAGGCAGATGTGGTGAATAGATCCTCTGGCTGATGTTGTCAGGTCAAAGACAGAATACAGAATGCAGTCTCTCTATCAGAGAGTTCTTGAATTAATATCTGAAATAGTACTTACAGAATGACATAATTTCTTGTCATTTGACTCTATCCCAGATAAATCCCCCCACTGCTGAAAGCTAGCAGTATTTAGCATCTACCTGTGAAAATACATACACAAGGGCTTTCCCTCAGGTCTTTGCAGATCCTAGAAGTCATAAAACAATAAAAGACTTCCAAGACAAGCGCATTTGCAGATCCTAGAAGTCATAAAACAATAAAAGACTTCCAAGACAAGCGCAGACATTGTGTCTGTTGCTGCACTAACACTGAAAGATAACATATTTTTACTGTATGGCCATGAAGTAATTTAATCTCAACTATTTTTATGAAGTTAACCTTTTGTATCCAAGTTTCCTCTGTTAAAATATATACATTTAAACAGTTACAGTAGTGTATGTACAGTTCTGTTCTATTCCAGTTGGAGATACTGTAGTTACATTTTAAGCACTTTGAAAAAAAACTTTTCAACACACACTTATGTACCAACAGTTTGATATATACCTGACATACAGTTCTAATACATTTGTAACACAAGTATTTGATATGAATCATGTTGATATGCACAATTACAAACTACTCAGTAGTAATGTGAATGAAGATGTTGCAAATGTTGAGACCATTTCAGAAAGCAACAATTAAATATATTACAAAGATGAAATGATATTGATGGAACTAAGAACTGGGCATGGAATAAAAACAGATGCAAAAGGATTAAATATTTTTTTATTTTAAGTAGCAAAATATGAATCAAACTGAATGACATTTTTTGTATTTTAAGTAGCAAAATATGAAGCAGACTGGCTGAATGAAAAGTGTGTTGTGATGTTAAACACATGATACCTGTGTATAGTTTTATTGTAGCAGTCAGTCATTCACAGTTATCATAAAACTGTGGCTTATTACACATAAGAAGGAGTTAGTGAGGCATTACATTTTTGACTGCTAGGAAGCTGGATAGAAATTGCTGGAGCTTGCAGTCAAATTAATTTTAAATGTTAGAAATATCTTTCTAACTGACTATGTAAGGCAGCTTCATGCTTTACATTTTCACTTGAAATGATTATCTTGCATATAGACAGCTTAATTGCAATACTGAATACAATGAATGCAATACAGTAATGAGCTAACATTGCAACAGAAGTGCTGCGCATGGTCTGCCTTTCAAGAGCTGTAAGCTTGAGCAATCCAAGACAACCCAGACAGCTTCTGTTGCAGGAGTATAATAACAAACAGCTCAATCAGTGCCGTAGGTATGAATGAGTTAACAGATTATTCTTAGTTCTTTAACTTGATAGGGAAATGTTAAACACTGTGTATCTTTTTGTTTGTTCAAAATAAAGGTTCTTTCATCTACTGATAAGACCTTTCCTGAATGACATAGTTGTGTTAAATGTACTGAGTATTTTTTTTTTGTGGTCAGCTGCAGTAGTTTATAAATAGCCACCCAAAAACATGTCCACAGGCTAGACTGACACCAAAATGTCTACTTGAGATGAAAGTACTGGGTGTACGTTGTTAGGGTCACTGGTCCAATGTCTGCTGAAGATGAAGGTCAAAAACTGCAGATTTTTTAAAGCAATTACATCTTGCCTATCACAGAAAACTCTTCTTTTGTGCCAGTGCCATTAAGAATGCAAGCCGAAAAAGAAGAAATGTCACGGTCAGCTCAGTTGTCATCTGAAGTAAGTGGTCACTCTACTAGATTTGTAGTTTTGCAATATTGCTTAACTCTTGTTTTCTTTAATAGTAAATGCTTATTGTGATTTGTAACACTAAGCACTGTACAATTAACCTCAAGCAACATAATCCAAAAGATAAATGCATTATGTAAATTACATATAAAGCACATTATTATAAGGAAAACAAACTTCTAGACAAGAAATCTTACTCATAAATGTATAAAATTAACATGCATTTATCAATTTAAAGGTTTAGTACCCTCTAAGGCAATTAGTTCAAAGCCATATGTCTAATAGGTCACCAAAAAAACTCTATTTATTATTCTCTGTAAAATTTTTGTTTTTGTAAAATCCTCTACATATTGTATAATCCCCAAATATTGTTCTCTGTAAATGTTTTTTGTAACACTTAATGTACTTATTCTGGAGCTTTTCTCCCTGGGCCTTTGCTGAAAACAGGCTACCACCCAGTTAGACTATCCCAGTAAACAGACATAAATAAAATAAAATAAAATAAAAACATAAAAAATCAAAACTCGGATTCAATAAATTCATGTGCTGTACAGCTAATAGAAATTGAAAACATACTAGCAAACCTTCAAAGTATAATAGATGTTAACTGTGTATCCGAAACACTCCAGGTACAAGCACCATGAATCTAACTGCAGTACTACCAAGCTCACAAAGTACAAAATATACTTCCAAAAACAAATGAAAAAAGCAATGCTGCCACAATATGCAGCATAATGATGAGCCCTGCTGTTCATTGTAGCCATTGTATGCTAGCCCCAGAATCTATTAAAAATAGCAGATTCATTCAGTCTTAAGTATAATAAAAGCCTAACCCCAGCAACTTAAGTTCACAAAATAAGGATGCAGCAAATACTCAAAAGTCAACTTTCATAAATATCCTAGCTGTTTGTTAATTGTAGAATTTATTTCATTTGATAAGCATGATAGATTTCTTCCAAGAAAGTCTTGTGAATTGTTTTACAGGCCAATGGCCATTAAGTCTTCTCTAATAATCTTTATACTTATGCTTTTTATGCAGGGTTTGATTATAATGTAAATAACATTAAGGTTGTTCATTAATATAGTTAAGATTTTGTAAATACTGTTTCAAAAGGCATCCATGAAAAAGATGCACAACACTTAGAAAAACTGAGAAAGGTGAAATGCTGATGACTGCAATATATAACTATTATCTGTTAACTTTATCTAATTGGCTTAATAATGCTATTTTAGTGGTAGCATGGCATAATAATAATCTATCTGTAGTAATTAGAATGTATTAACATTAATCTATCCATCCTCAGCTCCTTTTTCCCCTTTTGCACATGGGGTCAGGGTGTCACTTCAGCAGTAGCAATCATCTAGAGCCAAGGTTTACACCTCCATGTGGCTAGCCCTGCAGTAGTAGTTCAGTCATACCACTCACTCACACACACACTCTCACCTATGGCCAATTTAGTGTCCAGTCCACCTACTGCATATCTTGGAATGTGGGAGGAAACCGGAGCACCCAGAGGAAACCCACATGACTGCAGGGAGGGCATGCAGACTCCACAAAGAAGGCACCCCATCAATATTCTTAATACTAGCTTCCAACAAAGAGAAATGTAAAGGCTTAATCAATTAGCATTCATAGCAGTAGCCTCCAAGTAGGGCATTTCAGGTTAAAATGACAGAGACAAAATTATGAAATTATATAAAAAATAACATCATTATAACAGCAGAAACCTGTTGGTTATACGTAAATGCATGTTAATGCACTCAGCTAATTATTGTGTGATGTAACATTCTTCTATACTAAGTAAAATGACATATTTCAGATACTTCAGGAGATGTTCGTTTCATATTTCAGCAATATTATTTCACAAAAAAAAGGCAGATACTGAATTTGGTGGACTGGGGTATTTGTCCATGGAAATTGCAAATACCAGTTATGAATCATATAGAGTTGTACTTCCAGAGTCATATAAAGAAATCTGGAGAGACTATAATAAAATATATATATATATATATATATATATATATATATATATATATATATATATATATATAAAATACCTAATCTAAAAAGATAATGGTACACTATAAAGTGTTTTTTATCTGGAGACATAGTAACACAATTTTATAAAAACATAATAAACATGGTATTAAAATTTTTTACTGTCACTTAAGGTGTTGTCCTGTAAATATAATTTAGATCTGATAGTTAAATTTCAGTTTTGATGAGAGATATTGTAAACAATGTCTACTATGATTGGTAGTGGATTTACAGAATGCATTTAGAGATATATTTGAATGTTGTCAGATATCACTTTAAGTATTCTTTCATTTATCACTTTAGTGAGAAGCTTACCAGTTATACTAACGGTTGACTTGTGTAGATAGCGCAAGCATCCCTATAAGCAGATATTAAACAAAACATATACATATGGATGCAGACACAAATAATTATGCAACCGGTTCTCCAGCTGCAGAAAAATGAATCAACTTTAGTCCAGAACTTTTAGCTGAAGAAATGTTTTATTTATAACCTATGAATTCCTAACTAGATGTGCTTGAAATTCCACCAGCTGAATTTCTTTATCAACTTTATAAAAATGTATAGAATTCTGAGTGCATACATATAAAATTTTTGTGGCACATGAGGAAAGGATTCCTTCAGCTGTAATTTGCTGACCATTTAATTGTTTACTTTACATAAAATCTTGTTAATATTAGCATATACATAGCTAAGCTTTAACTGGGTTTGCACAGGTAATATTCCTTTTTTTGTGACACAGTGAAAAATGTTTGCCTGATCCATTGTTATTCTCTTTCTTTTCCAAAAACCTTTATTGAATTATGACTTGTGACACAGGCAAATTTACATTTATATAAAACTAATCAAACTATATTAACATAACAAACAATATACTTCACATGTATTGCTATATATCATATAACCTAAGCAATATTACATAAATTATTCAATTTCTGCCTTTTTAAAAAAGATTGTTGTTCTTATCCTTACTATCATTAATGCACTTGTTTTCTAAGATACATGGAAAATACAATACTAGGTGAAATGATTGCTTACAAAGGCAGAAGCATATATGTTTATTTTATCATTAATGTGTTTAAAGCAGAGGTCAAACAAATGAAATATCCAAGGTACAAAATATTCGAGTTGGTTGTTTAAAAGTGTTAGAGAAATATTTAAATATATTCATACACATCCATACTAACAGACCTCCATGGATTCACTTTATAATTTCGAAATATAAAATCTCGAATTTCAGTATCTCGAGACTATAAAGCCGAACATTTACAATATCGAAACCCCAAAAGTGTGAAATTCAAAATTGTGACTTTTAAATACACCCTCCACCACGCAAACATACATATACCTTCCTCCCCACACTACAACAAACTATCAAAACACCACACAACATAACAACAAAAATACACACACCTACCTACATATAAGCAGGTAGGCAAGGCCACCTGCATCCCCCATGTGGGGGGCTGCACCTCCCACCCCCCACTACATATATATATATATATATATATATATATATATATATATATATATATATATATATATATATACTAACTCTGAGGTCGCACTAAAAAGACAAAGGCACTAAACCCACCACTACATACTCTATATTCCCATATTCCCGTTGCACAAACACACATCACATAAGTACAAACACCACCACTCTTAACACTTACACACTCACACTCTTACCTACCTACCCTAACATACACCTAAAACTTCCCATCATACTCACATACACTCAAATCCCTACCTAAAACCCTTAGAAAAACAGCACTTACCTGAAACTCCACATATATACACACAACAGCAGGGAAACTGTATCCCACAGCACACTGCACCTTGCAAACACAACAAATCCCACATGCCACCACAACTGCAAATTCGACACTTTGAATCCGATCAAGTGCAGTTTTGCTCAACTGCACTTTCGGCATTTTCATTTTGAGATACTGAAACTTGAGATTTCAGTATTTTGAGATATATATATATATATATATATATATATATATATATATATATATATATATAAATGGATTCACTTCAAAATCTTGAAAGCTCAAAATCCTGAATCTCAAAATACTGAACTCAAAATCTTGAAAGCTCAAAATACTGAAAACTCATAATACCAAATCTCATAGTATAGACAAATATACAGGACACCAACACTGACTATATTGCAGCAGAAATACATACAGAAACATATAAACCTTCTACAATCGCACTTCACAGAAGACAGTGGCAAACATACCATTACATGCTTCATGACTGTCTGTTGTATCCTTAGTCATGTTCCCTTTTAATGTACTATACTACAACATAACTCATCTTAGTGTAGTGAAGTGCAATCTCCAAGTTGATATATTTAAGTAGCAGGGGGTGTGGGGGGGTGAATATAATTGAAGGGTAATACATTTCTGTATGTACTTGTGCTGGAATATAGTAAGTGTTGGTATCCTGTGTGTTTTCAGTATTTAGAATTTTCAGTATTTTGAACTTTTGAGATTTTGGTCTCAGGATTTTGGGCTTTCAAGATTTTGAAGTGAACCTATATATATATATATATATATATATATATATATATAAGGTATATATTAGAACACGAAACATTCAAAATGTCGAGTGTTCTAATATCGAACCCTAGCAATCGAAAAAAATTCGGAACAGCAAATTTTTTCCTAGGGAAAAAAATTGTTGTTACAAAATACATACACACAACACAAGCACACCAAATAAACAGCAATCCACACACATACACCTAAACTCTAACACCTAACCCTACACTAAACTATACAAACACTACTAACTATCAACTTACCTTAACCCAAACCCTAACCCTAAGGACCGTCACTATCGCACAGTCAACTCCCGCGCCCTAACCCTAACTCACCTAACCTGCCCTAACCCACACGTCCACACAATCGCACACTTACCTGACCCGCGCCCTAACCCTAACTCACCTAACCCGACCTAACCCACACGTCCACACAATTGCACACTTACCTGAACCTGAACCGTAACTTTCCACCAGAGCGCTGAAAATACAGAAGCAAAAGAAACGGACAACCGAATTCTTTCCCTAGGAAAGAATTTGGTTTCCTGTTACTTCGATATTAGAACATCCAACATTTCAAATGTTCGGTGTTCTAATATATATATATATATATATATATATATATATATATATATATATATATATATATATATATATATATATATACTATTTTAAAAACATTTTATGAACTAAAATTATGGAAATTAAACCCATGAGTGTTAAGTGTAATTTCTAGTAAACAAAATGATTCTGTTATATTTTTTGTGTCTTCATATGAAAGCAAATTTTGAAATAATAACTGAACATTGTAAACTGACAGTTTGAAAAGTAATCAACATAAGAAAAAATATAAGCTATGATGAACAAGTCTTCTTGCCCAAAATGAAATATTCTTGCAAATGAGATACTGTTCCAATAATCTGTACAAATTCTAGATTATCTGTTATTTTTCACCAGAAGATCAACAATATTTGTCTTTGCATATGACCACGTAGTCAGGCAGCAATTGAATAGTCACTAGGTTGCTTTAATAGTGTGTACAGTTGACTCCACCAGAATGAAACTCGATGACCCTTGATATGCACTTTACTAAAGCTGCTACGTTCATAGTTTCATAGGTCAGTACTGGGCTGTTGATCCAGAAGACCATTAATAGCCTTGCCACAATAACCAAATTGTAGATACCCATTGACATGACTAATTTATAACTAGTTTCAACCCATTCCATTGAGGGATGAGGGACCAGATCCAGGGTGCATTTATAATTGCCCATTAATTCATCTTGGTTAAATTTAAGGAGGACCAGGGAGCTACTTTGATTTACATATAAAGGAAGTCTACTCCATAAAACAGGGATTCTGTGGATATATATATCTATCTCACCACCATGCCCTATCTATCTTTCTGTGGAAGTTATGATCTTTTGAGTGAATGTTGAGTGTTTTTAGCTCTGCAGATGTTTAGGAGGTCACATAGGACTTAATCCTTTCAGGCTATCTAAGCTAATTTGAGGTCACCTCTCAAGAGTGTATAAAAAGCAGAAGAGAGCGAGATAGATTGCTTTAAAGCCATCTGGGTAACACAGGTAAGACATGGCTTTGTTTATCTTAGTGAGGAAATGATGCGTTCTATTAGGCTGGGTCATATGCTTACATAGATACATACCAAAGGAGCCGTTATACTGTATTGCAGACCTCATGAGGGAAGAGTAGTGAGGGATGATAACTTCCTTTGATCTCAAAGAAATTCCCTTGGTGATTAGTTTGACTATGTAATAGAATTGTCTAACAGTAGTGGATATGTGTTAATAAAAGATAGTTTGCCACCAATGAAAATGCTCAAGTCCTTAATGATGGAGACAACTTTCAAAGGGTTGTCACATATGTAGCAGGTGTATGGGTGACCTTTTTACCTAAGGACACAGTGTTACAGTTCTTGGCATTTTTGCTTTACGCTGCAGTCCAGGCATCACTTACTGGTGCTTGTTAGTCCCTCCTGAAGAATTTGAAAATCAGATGGGGGGGATAATGAAATTTTAAATGTGCAGTCATATGCAAAATCGGTCAGCTACAGTACCTTGATGTCAGCCTTGACATCAGGGAAGTATAAATCAAACAGAAATAGTCATAGAACTGAACCCTGGGGATACCTCTGGTAGCTACTACTTTCAAAATGATCATTCATCCCATACTAATAGACTGGGTTCTGTCAGTTAGCCACTTAGGGAATACATTGCTTGCTATCCAGGCTTGGTCAAGGTAGGCAATGTGATTTTCCCAAGTCTAATGCATCACTGGCATGTTCAAAGAAACCCACTAGTTCAGAAGGCATGACCTGCCTTTAATAAACCCAAACTGGCTTGGTCCAGCGCTTGTAGACTGTCTATGTCCTTCTTAATATGCTCCACAATGATGTGTTCAATTGCTTTGCAGAGAAGGGTGCTGAGGCTTATGGATCAGTACTACCTCCCCTTTGTGCTATGGAATAACTACCACAGTTATCCATTCTTCTAACACAAACCCAGTGGCTAGGTAGAGACTGAATATGCTTAATATTGAGTCTTGCAGGCAGTGACTAGTTCTGACAAGAAGGCAGCATTGCACATTATCAGGACCCATGGAGCAAGTGTTTTTGGCCTTGCGGAGAGCATGCTAGACCTGCTTGGAGGACAACAGAGGGGTGGTGTGTGTGTGTGTGTGTGTGTGTGTGTGTGTGTGTGTGTGTGTGTACTAACAAGATGGAGTATGTTAGTATGTTACAAGGAGAATGGGGAGTAAAGTTAGAACAGAATTTCTACACCTGTATGTTGGCTATGTCCTCAGGGGATCAGTAAGTGCTGTTCTCTATTAACCTTGAGGATTCCTAGGCATTACTTCTAAGATTTATGACACAGCTAAATAATGTTTTGCAGCTGTCTTTAACAGAGGTTGCAATTCTCAATTTATACTTTTGGAGCTTTTGACTTTGTTTTTGAATTCTTTGTTGATCTCTTTATGTTCAACTTTAGATGACAGGGTATTGAGTTTACTTTTATGGGCTATGAGTTCTTCCTCTTATTGTGTAGTTTGTGCTATGTTTCCATTATAGTGGTTTATTCCTAAATGTTGCATTGTATTTGTGTCTTATGGAGACAGATGCCTCAATACACACTTTGAGGTAGGCATAGAAATTATCCACACATTTGGCAGCTAATGAGATGCGGTCATTGAGGTGAGGACAGCACTTACATTTTTTCAGGTCTTTAGTTAGCTGGATTAGGATTACCTAAGTGCCTAAGTGGTTACTCTAAGGACTGCAGTGGGGGGGAGGGGTCTGTTAAGTCAGCTTTTACCATCCTAGTTTGAGTATTGCCAAAAGTAATCACATTTAACAAGTGATGTGGTAACTGTTAGTATTAAGCAATATTAATGATAACCAGGTCCAGAAATTGTGTGCCACTACTCTGGACATGAACTAGCAGGCCTAGGGAGTTAGCATTAATGAAATCCAGAATTCTCTGTGCATATTTTTGAACTGGTGTAGGGTTTCCCAGTTAATGAAGGAATTGCTGACGTCTCCGAAGATAATAGTGTCAGGCTACATAGGGTGGGACGCATACGTCTCAAATGGCCACATTTGTGCAGAATGTCCAGATTTTTGCTTCCTATTTTGGTCTGTTTCTAATAAAATCTGTGTTTTTCTGGCAAATTGCTGGCAAGATCTGAGGACTGAAGTTACTAAATAATGATATACATTTGAGTTTCAGACTTCATATCCTTTGGAAAAAAATGTATGCTAAGACAGATGCTGGTATTCTTGCAACTTTTTATGTTTATAAAAGCAAAATGTAAAATCTGTCCCTGTTTTTTGACCTTTGTCCCCATTATGTCAGTCTTTGTCCAGTTGTCTTGCACTAAGAGGCTGAGAGGTATGATGAGGTGTCCTGCTGTTTTCACATTAGCACAGCTAGAGTGCAGTGAAGAGGGCAGCTGCCTCAGGTGCTAAGTGCAAGAAGGCATGATTGGCAGAACACAATCTGTCATCAGTGCTTTACTACTACTCAGAAATAAATGCCAACATCGCATGTGTCATAACTAAAGTGCTTAGCTCTCCTTGTGAGCATAAGCTGTATGAATTTTTCACTAAAAATGTAGCAAACAGTTCATTACAGTTTAAAACAAAAATAGTTTATGTTTTCTCTTTTTAAAATTAAGCTGCTTACACAATCCACATGTTGCATAAACTGCAGCAACTGACATTTTATCAATGAAATCATGGTCTGCATAATTCTTTTGCTTCAACAAAACCACCTAATATTTATTTTTGTGAGTGAAGGAATTGTTCATTGTGCTTTTAGTAGAATTTATTCTGTGCACTTTCTTCCCTTTATGCATCTTTGGTGTTTGTGTTGGTATTTCTCACTATCTCTCTCATAATAGAGTGAATGGCCTAGCCAAAAGCATGAAAGACAAGCCTATGAGAGTGTTTGCTCTTATGAACATTCACTGTTGCAGACTGCAGTGTGTGTGTGTGTGTATGTGTGTGTGAATGGGTCTACTTCAGTTGATCAAGTTACCATAACATCGAACCTGAAATTATTGAGATGACAACAATGAACTTAAACAAGACTGATGGTGTACAAGAACAAAACCCGTAAGATCAAAGAAACAGTCACAAATGTTAGACACCCCCCAGGATTCAATAAAGTCTGTGTAGGCTCCATGTAGAGCCTACATAGAGTATATCTGTATACTCGACTGAGGAAATGCTGTTGGTAGAGGGTAATGCATATTCAAGATACTCATTGCACCTAAGTGAGGTTTCATGGTGTGTCCTACTTGCATTGGCCATGAAACCTCATAGAAGAACATGGATAATGAATACGTGTAAGCACTGACAGTCCACCCCCATCATGCACCTTTAAAAGAGTATGAAGTCCTAAAAGACAATCCATCCATCCCAAATGACTTTTCTCTGTCTTTTTTTTCTTTTTAGTTTTTCCACGTTTCCTCAATTCACTGTGGCGCTTGCTGATGCTTACCGCATTTGCGCAGTGGAACCACCCATGTATCAGACATGACCCAGACATGTAAAAACAGAAACAGGATGCTTTAAATTAATATCATTGCACAATGCTGTGCATCCCCCAAACCCAGTAAGCAAAGTTAACAGTGACTACTAAAACTACACTGATCATGTCACTATCCTTGTGGTGATATGGTGTTGAACTACAGTGTGTATGATCCTGGGTTCTAATCTAAAACATGCAAACTTTTGTTATCATGGTGTGACTTTGCAGTGTATCTAAATAAAGTGATAATGTAAGTAAATAACTGTGGAATTGTATTGGTTGATTGTTTTTGACAATATATTTGAAAAAGATACGCACCACTCAGCATTACATAAATATAGGTATGTGTGACAGTAAGCAGCATGCACCATTTTCAAATGTATCAAAATCCAGACAGTGCACACTCTCAGTAAGTGCAATTGGCAGGATAATATGGTATTTGCAGGGAAATTACAAGGAATTGCACTTTTTACATTGAGGTTTGACTTGTGCAGCAATGTCTGGTTCAGGTTAAGGTGTGTGATTTATAGTACAGAGTTGGGGTGTCCAGGAGTCCAAGGTTTTTATTGGGCTCCTGGTTAGGGATCATGGCCCATGCCTGTTGCAGGAAGACTATAGTCACACCCAATACAAAGCAGAAGCCTTGGATAATTTGGCAATGGCTCTTACCAGAGTGACTGGTATCCCCACACCAGTGAACAGTGTCATCATCACTATGATGACCTCTGTAGGAGAAAGAGGGATACCCTTGCTCAGTGGATCGGGGATTGCCAGGCGAGTAACACCCTGGTGATGTGCAAGTATGATGTACATGTATTACCTGAAAATACTTAAGCTGGCTATGGTAAACACTGGTATTCATAATGCTTTTTCTTTTCTTTTTTTCCATAGATGCAGAAGAGAGGGCCTCGAATGTGACGTTCCAGCTAGGTGACTGGAGAGGAAGAAAGAAGCATGTGGTAAGTAAGAATAATTATATAAAGTACGCTTATTGCATTCTTAACAGTTATGGATGGATTAGTATCTATATGATACTTTGTCATGATTTTGGAAATGCATATCTGTACAGTACCTTTCAATACTACTTCTATCTGGTGAAAACCCAGATTTAAGAATCACTGCTTTTCTCTGGTCATTGTAGGATTCATGGCTGTTTGGCAAGTACTTTATACTGAAGTCAATAAATAAATGGGTGTCAAAATGTTATGTTAAGTCAACTCCTATTCTACTATCCATGTGTATAACAGCAAAATTTGAAATATGTTTCTAATTATGGGTCCTTGTACACCCAATATTTTATGATATGTCAAGATATCCTGCTCTAAAAGGTGGAGAGATATGGTCTGAAATGCAAAGCAACAGTTGCACAATCCCAGATAGCAGTGACCATGAGTCCATAAAGTATAAAACAAAAGAGTTTGCATTATGTTGTATTCCAATGGTAAGGTATAGTATTACAGTAGACATTGCTTGTGGCATGTAATACCACACTCCTCAAATACAAAAATTATTGGAGTACAATACTGTGTAAGCTTTTCATCATTAAAAAACACAGTACTGTTATGTAATCATCAATACAGCATATGTAGTGCAGACCTCCAGACCTGTGTCTGCAATGGTCTGCTGTCACGTGTAGGCACTGTGAATGTAGTCCAAGTAATAAAGGAATTTCTTAGCAGTTGTTATTATTTAAAGTAGACTGTTACAGAATACAGTAAAGTTATTTTTGAAAGCTTGTTGTATAATGTGTGAAGTTAATAAATCGCTAGTCTCCTCACTACCAGCAATGTCCAACAACAATGGAATAAAATTGTCCAACTCCACGAATTGTGTAAAAACTGATTTAATACAAAATACATTAGTCCAAGACCAGTTAAGCGCTTTCACCCACTAAACGTGGGCTTCATCA
This sequence comes from Protopterus annectens, assembly GCF_019279795.1. Lineage (NCBI taxonomy): Eukaryota > Metazoa > Chordata > Ceratodontiformes > Protopteridae > Protopterus > Protopterus annectens. Next base: position 1,011,229,376 of record NC_056727.1, on the reverse strand, counting down.
GAACATTCAAACAGCTGTTCACTACCATTTAAATATACAACTTTGGCGCCAAAATGGTTGCAACTTCTTAAAGCAACAACCTATATATAAAATTCATATAACTCTAATAACATCACCTAAAATAAGTATTCTCTATAATAAATAATATAGTTCCATACTAGTAATAAATCCATATTATAGCTGAAAATAATAAACATAAACCTGTAACAACATACAACATATCAGCTTGCTAATTCTAATATTGGTTTAACAGATATGTATTTGTTTAGTCCTGGTGGAGTCATAGCATCTGTTAATAACTGCCACCACACCTCTTTGTATGCTAGTATATTTTTAGTATTGCCACCTCTTGGATTATTTAATACATTTTCAAATATGGCAAATTTGAATTGTTCAGTTATCAGTTATCGCTCCTTTAGCGACAATGTGAACAATTTTCAACAGGGACACGGATTGGTTAATGGTCGATTGGACAAGTCGACACCAACTAAACAAAATACGGCAATGGTCACTTCTTCACTGGAGATTACAAACGGACAGGTTCCTAAATCTAGACATCAGGAAGGTATTGACCTGCCGTTTTTTTTCGGATCGTTTGGAAAATACTAATAGTAGAACAGCTGTTACAGATTTCATGTTTGATTTTTCATTTGGAAACCTTACCGAAGAAGCTAGAAGAATAGGTACGAAGCCCAAATACAGTCAACAAGTACGGACTTATGCACAAGCTAATGCCTTAGGCTACAGTGACAAAGGTACTGTATGTATTAATTCTTCGACTCAAACTAATAAAGGTACTGTGAAAAATCCCTCTGGGTCAGGTGCTTCTGCTGACACAGAGATACATTCTGATAAGGACAATAAATTCAATAATTTTTTATTATTCAACTGTAAAATGGATGATGTAGGAGGTGAACATAATAATATCAATTTTGATAATTATGAAGATGACAATTTAAAAACAATGATATATAAGCTTGGTAAAAAATTGAAAACCATAAACGATATGAAGATTGACAATGCATATTTGTGTAAGAATATAGAAATGAATGTAGTCCCAAAAGGTCTCAGATTTTTCAAACTACCTTTAAGTTTAGATTATTCTGAGAGTTTGAAAAAGGAATTTAACAATTTTTTTGATGGTTGTGGCTTTAAATTTATGCATTTATTAATGAAGTATAATGATGAAAAACTTAGTAAATTAAAATTGGAAGCAGAGACTTTGAATAATAATATTTTAAGTGATTTATTATTCCCTCAATGGGAAAATTTATATAACAAACAATTTAATGAAGCAAAGAAATGGATTTTAAATAATCTAAATGTAAATCAAACAAATTGAAAAGGGACAATGAGGAATACAATTTTAATAATGCCTATATATGGCCGAATACTGAAATCAGAAGGTTTAGCAATGGATATGCAGAGAAGAATATGCAACAGAATGATGGAAGAAGAAATTTTGAGTTTAGGGAAAAAAATTTAACTTATGATTTTAACAAAAGGCATACTAGCAATAAGGATTTTCAGAGGGGAAGGAAACAATATACACAGCCATATCGATACGGGAACCAGAATTACACAAGAAACAACAGGGACTGAATAATAAACAGGAATTTATGATGAGTCAGGATACTAATAATATGGAAAAAGAAATATTGGTAAATGACAATATATATACCTTTGACAATTTTAACATTTTTAATTATACATAATTAAATATAGAAAAGTAGTATTTTAATTTGTTTAGTAAAGGAATGAAATGCATTCCTAATCCAAAATTTCATTTAGTGGATACTATTATTGAATTCAAAAAATACGTTAGAAAACTAAATTTGGATATATATTTTAATAATATTCATACACCAGAAAATAGAGAAATATCTTATAAAGAAAATCATACTTCAGACTTGAGAATAGCCAGCTTATTTATTCCACCCCCCACCCTAAAATAGATATATATGAGAAAATTACTATAAAAAATCTTTATCATGAATACAAAAGTTTAAAAGAAATGACTAATGACAGCAATTTAACTGCTGATGTGAGAAGTATATTAAGTGCAGTAATGAATGATATGAATATTAGGGTAATGAAGCCAGATAAGGGGGGGTGGCATTGTTTTATATGATAATTTTAGATACATTATGAAAATGTATGATATTTTACATCATTCTGGTAATTATATTCCTATTTCAACTAATGAACTTAATATAGCATACCATAGGATTGATTCTTATATAGAGGAATACCATATTGAAGGAAGAATTACTAATGATGAATATAATTTTTTAAAGGTTCAATACCCCAAACTAGCTTCTTTTGTAGGTATACCTAAAGTACACAAGGATAAAAGTGACCCACCATTTAGACCAATATTCTCAGGAAATTATTCAAAAACTTTTCCTATAGGAAGATATATTGATTCAAAATTAAAATTTATATATGAAAAAGTACCACATATGGTGAAAGATTCTTGGATTTTTCTAAAGAATTTTCCAATAGATATAGATTTTGAAAATGTTATATTTTTAACTATAGATGTAATTGATCTCTTCTCTTGCATCCCAAGAGATGATGGACTTGAAGCCTTTAATAATAGCATTAGGAAACATTCTGGAATGGATTGGGACGCCACTTGTTTATTACAAGAGATGATGTCAATAGATCTTGACAATAACTTCATTTATTTTGAAGGAGAACTTTTTAAGCAGATATGAGGTGTAGTGATGGGAGCTGCATGCACCCCAATCTATGCTAATTTGGTGATGCTAAATTGGGAAGATACATTTTTATTTGAGAGTGAATTTTATCAATATATAAAATATTATTCAAGATTTTTAGATGATATTTATATTATATGGGGGGCTGACACGAAAACATTAGAGTTGTTTATTCAATTTCTCAATACTAGTAGTGAGTATCTAAGATTTACTTATTCTTACAATAACATAGGTGTACCCTATTTGGACACTCTAATAAAATATGAAACACATCAACTTTCTTCGACTATTCATAGAAAAGATACATTTTCGAATAGCTATTTGCATTATATGAGTTGTCATCCTGAGAAGTTAAAAAACAATGTATTTAAAGGTCAATGCGTGCGACTAGCACGTATGACCTCAGATGATGATGACTTAAGGGTAGAATTAGAGTATGTTAAGAAGCTATTTCTACAAAGAGGATATCCTAGTAATATGATGGACATGACTATAAAATATATTTTAAATTTACGTGATACTAGATTTCAACCTTCATTAGGTAGCAAATTCAGATTATCAGTACAAGATGTAAATACAGTACAAACTAAGAGGAATATGAAATCCACTAACAACTATAATTTTCAAAAATCTTGTGTTCTTCAATATAATATGGCAGTTAGTTATGTTAAAAAAATTATATGTGAATTTTGGAATGTAATTTTTAATGACGTCCAAATTAATAAGTTTAAAAGAAATGACTAATGACAGCAATTTAACTGCTGATGAGAGAAGTATATTAAGTGCAGTAATGAATGATATGAATATTAGGGTAATGAAGCCAGATAAAGGGGGTGGCATTGTTTTATATGATAATTTTAGATACATTATAAAAATGTATGATATTTTACATCATTCTGGTAATTATATTCCTATTTCAACTAATGAACTTAATATAGCATATCATAGGATTGATTCTTATATAGAGGAATACCATATTGAAGGAAGAATTACTAATGATGAATATAATTTTTTAAAGGTTCAATACCCCAAACTAGCTTCTTTTGTAGGTATACCTAAGGTACACAAGGATAAAAGTGACCCACCATTTAGACCAATAGTATCAGGAAGTTATTCAAAAACTTGTCCTATAGGAAGATATATTGATTCAAAATTAAAATTTATATATGAAAAAGTACCACATATGGTGAAAGATTCTTGGATTTTTGTAAAGAATTTTCCAATAGATATAGATTTTGAAAATGTTATATTTTTAACTATAGATGTAATTGATCTCTTCTCTTGCATCCCAAGAGATGATGGACTTGAAGCCTTTAGTAATAGCATTAGGAAACATTCTGGAATGGATTGGGACGCCACTTGTTTATTACAAGAGATGATGTCAATAGATCTTGACAATAACTTCATTTATTTTGAAGGAGAACTTTTTAAGCAGATATGAGGTGTAGTGATGGGAGCTGCATGCGCCCCAATCTATGCTAATTTGGTGATGCTAAATTGGGAAGATACATTTTTATTTGAGAGTGAATTTTATCAATATATAAAATATTATTCGAGATTTTTAGATGATATTTATATTATATGGGGGGCTGACACGAAAACATTAGAGTTGTTCATTCAATTTCTCAGTACTAGTAGTGAGTATCTAAGATTTACTTATTCTTACAATAACATAGGTGTACCCTATTTGGACACTCTAATAAAATATGAAACACATCAACTTTCTTCGACTATTCATAGAAAAGATAAATTTTCGAATAGCTATTTGCATTATATGAGTTGTCATCCTGAGAAGTTAAAAAACAATGTATTTAAAGGTCAATGCGTGCGACTAGCACGTATGACCTCAGATGATGATGACTTAAGGGTAGAATTAGAGTATGTTAAGAAGCTATTTCTACAAAGAGGATATCCTAGTAATATGATGGACATGACTATAAAATATATTCTAAATTTATGTGATACTAGATTTCAACCTTTATTAGGTAGCAAATTCAGATTATAAGTACAAGATGTAAATACAGTACAAACTAAGAGGAATATGAAATCCACTAACAACTATAATTTTCAAAAATCTTGTGTTCTTCAATATAATATGGCAGTTAGTTATGTTAAAAAAATTATATGTGAATTTTGGAATGTAATTTTTAATGACGTCCAAATTAATAAGTTTAAAAGAAATGACTAATGACAGCAATTTAACTGCTGATGAGAGAAGTATATTAAGTGCAGTAATGAATGATATGAATATTAGGGTAATGAAGCCAGATAAAGGGGGTGGCATTGTTTTATATGATAATTTTAGATACATTATGAAAATGTATGATATTTTACATCATTCTGGTAATTATATTCCTATTTCAACTAATGAACTTAATATAGCATATCATAGGATTGATTCTTATATAGAGGAATACCATATTGAAGGAAGAATTACTAATGATGAATATAATTTTTTAAAGGTTCAATACCCCAAACTAGCTTCTTTTGTAGGTATACCTAAGGTACACAAGGATAAAAGTGACCAACCATTTAGACCAATAGTATCAGGAAGTTATTCAAAAACTTGTCCTATAGGAAGATATATTGATTCAAAATTAAAATTTATATATGAAAAAGTACCACATATGGTGAAAGATTCTTGGATTTTTCTAAAGAATTTTCCAATAGATATAGATTTTGAAAATGTTATATTTTTAACTATAGATGTAATTGATCTCTTCTCTTGCATCCCAAGAGATGATGGACTTGAAGCCTTTAGTAATAGCATTAGGAAACATTCTGGAATGGATTGGGATGCCACTTGTTTATTACAAGAGATGATGTCAATAGTTCTTAACAATAACTTCATTTATTTTGAAGGAGAACTTTTTAAGCAGATATGAGGTGTAGTGATGGGAGCTGCATGCACGCCAATCTATGCTAATTTGGTGATGCTAAATTGGGAAGATACATTTTTATTTGAGAGTGAATTTTATCAATATATAAAATATTATTCGAGATTTTTAGATGATATTTATATTATATGGGGGGCTGACACGAAAACATTAGAGTTGTTTATTCAATTTCTCAATACTAGTAGTGAGTATCTAAGATTTACTTATTCTTACAATAACATAGGTGTACCCTATTTGGACACTCTAATAAAATATGAAACACATCAACTTTCTTCGACTATTCATAGAAAAGATACATTTTCGAATAGCTATTTGCATTATACGAGTTGTCATCCTGAGAAGTTAAAAAACAATGTATTCAAAGGTCAATGAGTGCGACTAGCACGTATGACCTCAGATGATGATGACTTAAGGGTAGAATTAGAGTATGTTAAGAAGCTATTTCTACAAAGAGGATATCCTAGTAATATGATGGACATGACTATAAAATATATTCTAAATTTACGTGATACTAGATTTCAACCTTTATTAGGTAGCAAATTCAGATTATCAGTACAAGATGTAAATACAGTACAAACTAAGAGGAATATGAAATCCACTAACAACTATAATTTTCAAAAATCTTGTGTTCTTCAATATAATATGGCAGTTAGTTATGTTAAAAAAATTATATATGAATTTTGGAATGTAATTTTTAATGATGTCCAAATTAATAAGGTTATTGGTACAAAACCCAATTTCATCTTTAAAATGGGGACCAATATTAAACAGATGATAGCTAATAATAATAAAAAAGATGTGAAAACTGACAAGAAGTTAACTATAGGTATCAGTTTAAAATGTGGTGCCTACAATCAGTGCAAATATATGGCTGACGAGACGAAGATTTTTCTAAAAAATTAGTTAAGAAGCTTTATTATAAGTAAGTTAGGCAATTGTAACAGTAAGCTAGTTATCTATTTAAGTTTTTGCCAAAAATGTCATAGTTTGTACGTTGGCAAAACTGAGAGACATCTCAAGAAAAGAATCTATGATCATATGTACAGCATAAAGACGAAAGACAAGAATAACGCACTTTACAGGCACATTTTAATGAAGGGGAAGACCATAATTTTAAATTCATTATATTGAAAATGGTCAAAATAGACCCAAAGGGTGGAGATGTAAAAAGCTTATTAAGCTATAGAGAGGTTTGGTGGCAAATTTATGTTGATGGCACCACCTCCTCCAGGTCTAAATGACCATATATCGATTAAACCATTGTTGAGTATAAAAATTAATAATAACTAACACACATCTGTAATAAGTTTAAACATACACAAACATTTATATTGAAAGTGTATACAATTTTAGTACATTTTATTATTCTATACAATTTTCATTTTTATTTAGTTTTTTATCAGTTTTTAACATTTCAGTAAGTTATATTTTATAATATTTATATTAAGTCATTTACCATAAAAATTATTAAAAATTATCAATTTTAAGAAAAAAAAAATTTAATACACCATATATAAATTCATAATTTAGGTATCATATTATATATTGCATATTATATTTTATCATAAAAAAGATGGTTTCAGTATTTCTGACATTAAATTCTGTACTTACATACACAGTTAATGTAAGCATGATTAACATATTTTTTATTTAAGCTAATTCTTACTTAGGAAGTTTTTAGTATATAATTAATTATTTATTATCCCAGCAATAGAGCATAATGAAGAAGAGTTATGTGTTTTATTTGTTTTGCTTGTATATATTCAGTATTTGTATTAATAGTATTGTAGCAATTTATTTGCATGTTGTGTCACTTTAAATATTTGAGTTTTTTTGGTGCAAAAAAAGTTATTTAAGTGCTGATATCAATTTGTGTTATGAGTTCTGAGGAAGCCCTGATATTGTAGGTGAAAGCGCTAAACTCTTGTATCTACATTCGTCTTGGTTTGTCGTTTTTTGTAATAAAACTTCAGCGTTCTAATTTACATTGGTACACTAGAGTTTGTTCTCGGCTATTACTTTGGCACTTATAGGTGTTCTCACAGGCATTTATTATGAAGTTATGTATTAATTCTAAAAAAGAACAAAACAAGCATATAGACACGCATGAAAGCAAGAAAAATACTGTTTTCAAAGACTTTTTTGGTATGCATTGTGTTTTTGACAATATGAGCAAAGCTCACTCTACAGAGAACTTTAATTCTAATAAGTTTAAAGGAACATTAAAAGATATGATATATTTGTTTGGTAAAAAATTGAATGCCATAAATACTATCAAGTTAGACAATGCGTATTTGTCTCATTGTATCACTATGAATATAGTTCATTTGGGTTTACGTTTTTATAAAGCCCCAATGGGTATTGAATTAACTAATGAAGTGAAATGTGATTTTAACAAGTTATTTGACTCATTTGGAATGGAATATATGAAGCTTTTGATCAAACACAATTATATGAAGTTATGCAATATTATTAGTGAGGCTGAAAAAATGAATGAAACTATTTTAAAGGATTTAATGTTTGAAAATTGGGAGAAGTTATATTTTAAACAATTTGAGTTAGCAGAATCTAGGACAAGAAAGGCCTTTGACAGAAAAAGCAAGAAAATACACAGGGACGTTGATATATTAAAAAAGGTAGAGTGTATAATTGGGGGGGGGCAGTGGAATGATGATACTGATTATATCAACGAGTTCCCATGCAATTCACCACCCCCACAAAAGAGAAATTTTCATCAGGTACACAAGGTTGGAAACTATCCCAAATGGACAAAGGGGGAAATGTGGAAAAGGAAGGACAATCAACCATCAAAAAAGTGGTAAATGATTCAACAGCAAGTATAACTAAAAAGGATATTAATGTTTTAGATGATGATGTTCAAATAGTACAGGAAGGTGCTATTTATAGTTTCAATAACTTTAATATTTTTAACTACACTGAGATTTATTTAAACAAAGCACATTTTAGTTTGCTATCTAAGGGGATGAAATTCATACCTACCACACGTTTTGCTGTTGTGGATTGTTTAAGTGAATTTAAACAATATATAAGGAAGGTAAATTTAGTGTTAAAGTTTAAATACAAAAAGGACAGTAATGTTATTAAGCAGAATGTTTTAAAGAAGAAAAGTTGTTTTATGCCTTTAATGAACTCAAACGTTCAGATGTATGACAGAATGGTTACAAGAGAGATATATCAGTTTAACAACAGGCACACCAGGAGGAAAGTGAAATTCAATCTAACAAAGGAAGAAGCTAGAGTCCTGGAGGAACTTAAAACAAACAACAATGTCAGAGTTATGAAACCTGACAAGGGAGGGGGCATTGCGATATACGACGCCTTGGAATATAGTACTGTGATGCATGACATACTACACGGGTCAGGCAATTATGTAGTATCTTCTATGAACGAAGTTAACATGTCTTATAGAAGAATAGATATGCATTTAGAAGAGTTTTTGTTGGACAAAAGGATAACTGAGAATTTGTACAACTATTTAAGGGTGGAGTACCCTTATATGGCGACTATAGTAGATATACCCAAGGTCCATAAAAATGCACTAAATCCACCATTTAGGCCTATAATATCTGGCAGTAAATCTAAGACTTTTCCTTTAGGAGCTGCGGTAGATTTCATGCTTAAACCAATTTATGGGAAGATTAAACATTTAGTTAAGGACTCATGGGAATTTTTGAAGAACTTTCCTATGGATATGGGGAACAAGGACCTGTTATTTGCTTCTATAGATGTAATTGATCTTTTTACTTGCATACCATTGACACAGGGAATGGAGGTTTTCACAAACAGTATTCAGAAACACAGTAACCTTGATTGGGACAGGATTAGCTTAATTATAGAATTGATGTCAATAGTATTGGAAAACAACTTTATATACTATGAAGGTGAGGTGTTTAGGCAGACTAACGGAGTAGCTATGGGGGCAGTATGTGCCCCCATTTATGCGAATCTTGTAATGCTGGATTGGGAAGAGGAGACAATTTTTAAAAGTGAGTATTTTGATAATATAAAATAATACTCACGGTTCCTGGACGATATATATATTTTGTGGAAAGGAGATCTGAGCTCCTTTGATGGCTTTTTGGAGTATCTTGATAAGAGTAGTGATTATTTAAAATTTACTTCAGAAAGCAATATTAATGGGGTAGCATATTTGGACACACTTATTACTACAGATGGAAGTAGCTTCAAGTCAAAGATACATAGGAAAGTTTGTCTAACTCATATCTAGACTTCAATAGTAATCATCCAAGGAAGTTAAAATACAACATTTATAAAGGGCAATGCATAAGAGCTCTTAGAATGACATCTAATTACACGGATATGATAGAGGAAGTTAGTTACATCTCTAAATTATTTGAAGAAAGGGGATATGATTTTAATATGATGAGAGATGTAAACACATATGTTATCAGTGAGTGGGGGAAGAACTATGTTCAACTTTTGGGAATGAATCAGATGTTAGAAAATGTTAGTAATGTAACAAGTAGGGGAGTTAATGATAACAAACTGTACAGAAGAGCGTGTATTTTAGAATACGGTCCCCATATTAATCAAGTCAAAGAGATCATGACCAGGAATTGGCATGTCCTTTTGACTGATCAAGAGAAATTAGATATTTTAGGGTCTAAACCAACATTTGTTTACAAAATGGGAAGTAATCTGAAGAAATTATTGGAGAATGGTCAAAAAGGAAGCAAGACTGGGGGGTGCACACGCACATTAAAATGCGGTGCTTGCCGTCAGTGTTTTGCTATAAATGAAGAGATGGAAACAACATTGGGAAACATTAACAGAACTAAAATCAAATTTAAACAGGGCAACTGCAACACTAAAATGCTTGTTTATTTGGCGAAGTGTATGGTATGCCCTTCATTTTATATAGGAAAGACCAAGAGAAATTTCAAGAAAAGAATTTACTCTCATTTATACAGTATTAAAACAAAAGACTCTAAAAATGCACTGTATAAACATATTAACAGTCGGGGAGACAACCATCACTTTAAATTTGCCATATTAGAAAATGTATTAAATAATCCAAGAGATGGCAATACTAAAAATATACTAGCATACAAAGAGGTGTGGTGGCAGTTATTAACAGATGCTATGACTCCACCAGGACTAAACGAATACATATCTGTTAAACCAATATTAGAATTAGCAAGCTGATGTGTTGTATGTTGTTACAGGTTTATGTTTATTATTTTCAGCTATAATATGGATTTATTACTATTATACCATGACCCCCCATTAATATTCCAAAACGTGCACGCTGATTGGCCAGCGTGCACGTTGTAAATCGACTTATACTAATGGAAAAAGGTCCGGTCGCCCGGAGTTTTTCCATTAGTATAAGTCTCTTTTAAAACACTGTCTCGCTATGTTAAAAGAGTTTAACATAGCGACACAGGTTTTAAAAAAGCAACGGAGATCTCCGTTGCTTTTTTTAAAGCTGTCTTGCTATGTTAAACTCCCTTAACATAGCAACACAGTGTGTAAAAAGCAACGGAGATCTTGCTTTCTCCGTTGCTTTTTTTTAAACCTGTCTCGCTATGTTAAATGGGTTTAACACAGCGAGACAGCTTTAAAATAAGCAACGGAGATTTCCGTCAGATATTGCTTGTTCATATTTACATTAATAATTCCAAAACCATGCTATGTACAAGGTTTTAAAAGATTTCATCTTAAAACTTATATAACAGGAAACTCAGCTGCATTAATATTTGACCTTTGTCTAGTGCAGGTAAATATATATAACTGTTGTTTTTATGATATTAATTTATAGAGATATAATTTTCACATTTTTCTAAATATCTCAACAACCAAGTAACACAGACAGAACTCCTTAGCCTCATATGAAAGCACTCAGCTAGGTGAATAAAATGTTACTGACTGTGTGCAGCTTGAGTAGTTGCTGAGAAATTGTAAGTTGTTTGCAAAATATTACAAATGTAATGGTTACTTTGTTTATTGTAACTTATAAAATTCAGATTTAAGACCTAGAACCTAAAGAACAGTGCCACTATGAAAATAGTTTGTGCTGAAGTGTTTGCCCCTATGGTTCCAGAGATATGGACATTTGTTTGATTTGATTCTGTCAAAAGGCTAAGGCTCCGCTCATTGGAAGTTACAGTGCAAACTTCCTGAGCTCTATTGGAGTGAATCAGTTAAATAACACAAAGGCAGTATACTTTGAATTTGGAGGCATTTTGTATATTAGAAGTTCCTCTAGGGTGAAAGGAGGGGAAAAATGTCTACATTTTATATTCAAGCTTAAACATTTTGTGTAGTGAGAGAGCGGTATAAAAGATCCACAGAATGTGCATTAACAGTAATTATACAACTACCCTCTATTAATATTCCAAAATGTGCACGCTGATTGGTCAGCATGCATTTTGTAAATCAGACTTATACTAATGGTAAAAGGTCCGGTCGCCCGGACTTTTTCCATTAATATAAGTCTTTTTTTTTTTTTTACAGCAACAGAGAACGCAAGATCTTTGTTGCTTTTTACAAACTGTCTCGCTATGTTAAAGGAGTTTAACATAGCGAGACAGTTTCTAAAAAGCAACAGAGATCTTGCTTTCTCTGTTGCTTCCACCCACAGCTCTGATGTACTGCGTAAGCATACTCATGCATAGTACATCAGAACTGCCGCAGAATACCAGACAGCTGCGTAAGGGCAGCATGTTGGCATTATACAATGCCATTATATAAGAAAAGTAAGTATTTTTTTCTTAAATAATGTAATTGTATAACAGCAATAACCCACTTCTGGGTGTGGGTAATGCTGGATTTACCCACAGTTGTCTTTGTTTGGCCACTCGGGCTTCGCCCTTGTGACCAAACCACACCAACCATGGTTAAATCCAGCATTACCCACACCCAGGCATGGGTTATTGCTTAATTCCATGAATGAGAAAACAGTAGACAAGAAAAATAAGGATAACAGCACACAATATTAAATTTTATTTTGCATGAGGGGACAGTCTCTGTACTGCATCCCAACTTCCTCACTGTTACAAATAAAGTACCTGCACAGCCTTCAGGCAAGTCAAACTGTCTTATTACCACAATTGCACAGTTTCACTGTTCATTAAAACCTGAGTTTTTTACTTTTTTTTGACTAATCTTGTTAAATGTGCTGGTACCAATCCTGGCATCCAGCAGAATGCTGAGATGCATGACTAAGGAGAGGATTATAGGGATGAAGATGATGTCCTTTTATTCTAGATGATTGCATTTAGGTTTTGGGAGCATACTGGTCTTCACTTAGCATGAAAGACCTTTATATATATATATATATATATATATATATATATATATATATATATATATATATATATATATATATATATATATATATATATATATATATATATATATATATATATATATATATATAAATATATATATATATATATATATATATATATATAACATGTTGCAACTTAAGTGTCCCGGTTTAGGTCCTGTACCAAAATGGTTGCCTTGGTCTATGTGTCCTGCAAATATTCCACCTCCTCTGTATATGGCTCTTGCCTGCAGCAACAGCAGTGTTTTCAGCCTGCATTATAGACAGATTTATTCAAAAAACAAAAGCTAATAATCTTTCTGTGCCTACTTTGTGTCTGTACTCCAGTATTTTCTCAATTTTCTCAATCCAAAAAAAAAAAAAAGAAAATGGAGACAACATGGATGCTTTTCTTTCTTGTTGACTAGCTCCATAGGATTGGTTGATTAGCATGCAGTTCAGCTGTGTATGCTGTAATTAGCATCTCTGAAGCACCGAGTAGGACACATGCAATCACTTATTGATATACTCCATTATAAAAAGGCAAATGAGTAGCCAGATAAACCTATGTGGATGAGAGTTAGTACATGACTGTAACTCAGATACACAGTTCTTCTGATTCACTATATCTTGACACAGGAGTATTGCACTCCATCAGGTAAGTATCCATCTTGTAACATAAATAATGCATATGCTGGAATGTAGATAACAATAAATATGAAGTAAATCTTAAATATATATGCATTGTTAGAAACATACTCATTACATGGCCTTCTGTACCAGCAATGTGAGAGGTACAGAAGATGTAGGGTAGGCATAACGTATAATGATGTGTGGGTTGTGCATATGTTGCACGGAAAGAGCCTTAGACTGTACATTGTTTGCTTAACATCATTGCTCCTGATCCTGTTATTTAGTTTTTTTTGGGGGGTGGGGGAACATGATGTCCTACTATGACACAAGCTAGAGTGGCCTGTTATGTTGGGTAGGGGACATAGTTCAGTATCTGTTAGGGCACAATCAAGAATATGTTGCTCTTGTTACTCTCTTAGTTTTGTAACCACCCTTGTTATTTACTGCCTATTGTTGAATCTTTATAGTTCTCTCCACTGTTAAGTATTGGGAGCATTCTTTTTATGCATTATCTGTACAACAATTTGCACTTATGTGATCATTATATGTTTTAGCATTATTTTGTCTTTCAGTAAGCAATACACCCCCTAGATGTAGGCCTCCATTCTCTGAGGCTGAAAATGAGCTGATTATAGATGCACTCAGACAACACCATGAAGTCCTGCTGTCAAGAGGGTGGGCCAGAATCCCTGAATATGAGGAACTCTGAGATGAACCTGTCCAAAATATCAACAAGGTGGCCCGACAGAGTCATATGAGTAGGTGCATCACAGAGCTAGTGATATGATCCATGCTGCCAGGAGGCATACAGCTGAAGTGGCACATGATCAAGAGGTCACCAGTGGTGGGCCTGCAGCAGAAGGACTCCTCAGCACCACCGAAGAACTCCTGGAAAATATTGTCATACAGAACAGCTTCCAGCAATCCAACAGCAGTATGTCCTTGACATGGGTGCCACTCCTGCAACTTAAGAGGAGGGTCTATATATATATATATATATATATATATATATATATATATATATACATGTATAATATCTATATATATATATATATATATATATATATATATGTGTGTGTGTGTATATATATATATATATATATATATATATATATATATATATATATATATACCCACATATCTACTATACTGTCCTCTCAGGCCTGTTGTATGTATTGCAGTACTGTCTGCATACCTGTCCACTCCACAGATTGTTGCTGAATGTTAAGATTTTGTTCTCATCTTTCTGGCCCCTATTTAAAGATCATAGTAATTGACTTGCAGACTACTGACAAGTCATTAATGATTTCAAACATTAAATAATATGACACAGATCTCATATTCAAACTGTATACCCTTCAGATCTGTCGTGGTGAAGCAGAACCTGTTATTCCATCACCTGCATAGGTATGCTGGAGCATATTATGTCATAATTGTCCCTGTTCTTGAGCCTTTGTACACACAGTATTTATGGCTTTGTCCACACTAATTGATATTAGTGGTTGGTAGGTTTAAATGTCTGTAACAGTGACAGAAATGTAAATTGCTTAATATATATTGCAGCATAGTAATGCAGGTATTAATGTCTTCCTGTTTTTCTTTTTATCACAGGGGAACATGGAAGTAGCTCTGTGTTCCCTGCAACACCTAATGTCAGTGTCTCACCAGAGTCTGATGATGATGGTGGCCAAAGTGAGGCACAGTCAGGGATTGCAGAAGCTGAATCTGATGCAGATGTTGACCTACAGCACCCACACTCGATCCTCAGACACTGCCAGTATACCTCACATACCCAGTACACTGAGGCCACATATATTGGACAGTTGGAGGGTGAGGAGATAGACCGGGGAAGTGTGGCTACCACTGCTTCATTACCTGTTGACACTGTTCATAGCCAAACTATTGGTGAGGTGCCATGCAGGTGGATTGATAGGAGTGATCATCAGCGGCCTGCTGTCCCACCACCACCTGGTGCAGGTGTCTCTTCATGTGGCACTCAGCATATGCTTAGGGGCATAATGGAGGCACAGGCACATTCAGAACATCATTCCAGAAGAATGCTCAGGGTTCTAGATGTGACACAGTCTGTCACCCGTGACTGCCTCCACCATGTTGTTGATGCACTGGATTGGCTCAATGACACATATAAAAAGGATGTATCCGTGAGGGAGTGCATAATATCTGCCATGGAATGCACATTGTCTGTGATTTAATGTCTGCTGGGAGGGGAATGTCAACCGCATGGGCATAGGTCAGCAACTCCGTCTGCTGAGAGCCAATGGGGCTGTTCCCAATCAAATTCTTGTAGTAGCAGTACATCTGCTGCTCCATCAGAGAGTGTGCTGCCCACACCCAGATGTAGCAGGCCATGGGGTATTGGTCCTGGCCATTCCCATAAAGGAAGGCTGTCCAGCTTACATCAGTCACCTGCTGGTAGTAGTACACCATCTGACCTTGGGTGTGGAGCTGCCAGTGCAACTCCTGGCAGAGCCAGTTCTCATTGTTGGGGATGAATTTGATGAACTGTCAGCTCAATCATGCATGGCTCACAGCTGTCTGACATAGAGACACGTAGGGCTAGGACTGAGCTTGGCTGTGTTCATGCATACACACATTGAGGGCACACTGTTGTCACATTGAAGGCACCTACTGACACATACACTACATTTATATGTTCCATGTTGGCTGCTGCCCTTACTGACTCACACACACACTCACTACCCTTTTGTGTCAGCCTAGGCCTCCTGCAGCCCTGCAAATCACTCTGTGCAAGTGATGACTGTGACACATCCCTGTTGTCTATCTTTTGGCTTCGGGGATATAAAGCTATGTGTCTGATGCACACGGTGACTACCAACATTAATATGTATTTTATATCTCCATTTGTGCTTTTGGCCTGATAATTGTACCTGCCAGTTATATTGTAGTTAGCCAGTTAGACAGTTGCTAGCATAATAATTCCTCTACTTTCTAGTTGATGCTTTTGTAAAGCTTGTGAACTCAGTCAAAGAAATGTGTCTAATTAATATATCTAACCTTCTCTTTAAGCATTGTTTAGTGCTAACTTATGTGTGCAAATCCAAAGTTAACCCATCAGATTCTGAGCTCTGGATTGTATGTAAGCACTGCAGAAAAATCTCATGAGAGCAGTAATACAGTATAATGTATTGTGTTTTTTCATGCACATCAGCATAGTCCCGAGTTTCAGAGGCTGTGACAAGGGTATTGGCCTGATGGTGATTAGAAGCATTGCTGATATATTGCAATATAATATGCAATGGCGGATATAATGAATTGACATGATTCTTACAGAAAGGACCAACCATGTCCAGGATAGACTTAGCAGTGATCCATGGCAGATAACATTTTCTCATCAAGTCAGCCAGCCTGTGCATAAACAGGTTAATGGATGTGTTCTATCTGACATGGATTGGAAGCCTAATGCAGAGAACTGACAACCTTTGAGACATGCATGTGTCTGTCTAGCATGTCCTATGTATGTCATATTGTACACTGAGGTCCCTGAAACATGTGACTGTGGTCCCATATGACTTAAGGATGTGCGGCATATTCATCCCATTATGTGTAGCACATTCATCCTATTTGAGCAAAAAACAGCCATGCAGTGCATACATAGTCTGCCTCAAAGCTATATATATATATATATATATATATATATATATATATATATATATATATATATTGTACTGCATAAAGTGCCAGGTACTTCTTTCTGCCCACTGAAGACACATGTGGGAGACCCTCTGTTTTATTACACAGAGATGTCTGAGGTCTGTCAACTTGCTGCGAGTGTCTGGGACAATACATATCAAAGGGAGGATTATAATCATTAATAGGTCTGATGATCGATTATTATAGGGGATTGATAACATTAATTGTTCTTGATGTAATGCCTTTGCTAATTGGATCTAAGATGTAGAATGCCTTCCTCCTTACAGTATGCAGATTTTGCAATCGACATGTGTTCCAAGGTATATTGATACAGACTTTGGAAATACTGTACTCTAGGTTATTTTTTAATAAGCAGGAACATTTATTAACACAATCTATGGTGATGCATGTTTGTGCAGTTGCTATAACACCCATGGCTTTGTCAGCAGTCTTTAGTGGCACAAAGCTGTTTTGCCACACATCTTATGTTTTTTTTGGACTTTTGCCAAGTATATGGCAAAAAAAGAGATGGGACAGCACTGACGCATCTGTTACCACACAGGTGATAGATCTGCTTCTTGAGGTGAGGTCTCCCACTTTGAGAGTTGTTGGCCTGTGATCCCATCTGCAACCCACCTGATAACACAAAGTGTGATAGTCACCTTGGTTAGTTTTTCATTGTGACCAAATGTTGTATTGTGTTGAAGGGCTTGGCCAAGTCAAGATAGGATGAGTGCACAGCTTTGAGTATGTCTTTCCTGACAGTACTGATTTCCCCCAGGTTTTGCAGGCACAAGCTACCCTTGAGAATACCTAACAGGAACTGATCTACCGTTTAGAGGTCACCTATGGCCCTTTGTCTGAGATGAATGCAGATTGTTTCCATTGCCTTACAGTGAAGGTTGAATACAGTTATGGGACGATAACTCCAGTTGTATGTTGCCTATACTCCATTGTGTGAATGGGAAAAGGTTGCTGTATTTCATTCAGTTTGTACAACAGCAGTACTCAGACTGTGGTTGAATATGATGCCTAGTGCAGTAGCTGACTGTTGCAGCACATGAAGAACACAGCCCAGAATGTTATCTGGTTCCATGGAAACTGTGGTCCTAATCTTGGGAGAGCAGTGGCAACTTGCTCTTTATATATATCACAGTTAGGAGGTGATAATGCACACATGTAGTAAGTTGGTGTTGTGAAAGGGGGGGGACTTTACAGCAACCTGTATCTGCTAGCAGGTTTGGAATTTACAGTGGGTATATCATCTGCGTGATATATATATATATATATATATATATATATATATATATATATATATATATATATATATATATATATATATATATATATATATATATATATATATATATATATGTCAGTTTGCAGATGTAAATGAAGACAGGCTTATTGTTGTCCCTGAATATGTGTCATAAATTATCAGCGTAGTTACTATATGAGGCTTTTTTGGTTTGGGTATACTGGTGGACTGTTTTGTACATGTATTTGTAAACAGCAGCCTCTTTTACATACTGTAGAATGTAGTAATGACAGACATCCACCAGTATGGATTGTATTTCCCGGCTGAGCTGTCTTTGAGCATATCAAGGCATGGCTGTGTGTATACATTTGTGTAGATGTGTAGACAGGGCTCAGGGTTTAACTTACTACAATTGCAAAAGTCCTTTGTGGAAATCTAAGCTGGGAGCTTGATTATACCATCCTGTAGGAGGGTGTAGTTGCCTTGGATGATGTTTTTGAACCTGTGTCTTCCTTTAGGGCATTCAATAGGTGTTCCAAATTCTACACATACCATTTAATGGTTGGATTAACAGTGCAGGCACTATACATGAGTCATTGCATTCTTCACTCATATTGTTTAGGAACAAGTCTGACATATTACAGACCCTTGTGGGGTGGTGCACTGTTTCTTCCATGACATTTCAGTTTGCTCAGTTATGTTTGTGCAAGTGAGTTAGTCCTCCTATAATTATCCAGGTGAGGCGTTATATACACTAAATATAAAACATCATGTCAACTAGGCTTGCATGGGAAACAGAGGGAAACTGATAGGTGAAGATGGGAAGTTTGAATCTATCTGCCTAGAGAATGCTAAAATGAGGGGTATATGTGATTGAGTGGTATTTTCAGGGGAGTAACCAAAGGCTGTACATTAGAAGGTCATTCATAAAGTGGATCTATAGTTCTGTAATTGATTGATAAGTGGTTTCATTGCTGTTTCTTATGTAACAGACAGTATGACAGCTAGTTAGATCTGTTGAGGAGCTGCTCTGATATATAGCAGCAGCCAGCTGTATTGTGAAATAAGTGTATTGGCATTTCTGTATGTATGAGGGCAAAGTGTTAAGGCCCTGCACATAAAGTAGAGCAGAGCAGGTAATACAAGGAAGCACTGTTAAAGCTCACACTGGGTCTAGAAACACTAACCTTCAAATAGATACTACTACTGTACACTCCTGCCACAAGTGTACAGGTGGAATTTCTCCAAAAACAGATTTCATCCTTATTTTTTTATTCTTTTAGCTACTGCCATCATGGTTCACCACAGCACATCATCTGCTTCCATTTCCTCCTTTCCACCACATCTTGTTCTGTCACACCAATGACCTGCATGTGCTTGGTCACCACATCCATGAACCTTATCTTAGGCCTTCCTCTTTTTCTCTAACCTGCCAGCTCCATCACTAGGATCTGTCTCCAAATATACCCAGCAACCCTCCTAAGCACACGTCCAAAGCTACACAATCTCACCTCTCTGGCCTTGTCTCCAAGCTGTATGACCTGAGCTGACTCTGTGATATATGATTACTAATCCAATCTATCCTCAGCACACCCAGTGCAAATCCTAACATCTGGAACTTTGCCAGCTCCTGTTATGACTCCTGTATTTTTGTCACTGCCATCATCTCCAGACCATATAACATAGCTTTTCTCACTACAATCTTGTAGACTTTCCCTTTCAGTGTTATTGGTACTTGTCTGTCACAAATCACTCCTGACATGCTTCTACACCCACTCCAGCCTGCATGTCTTCTTCGCCTTCCTTCCACACTCACCATTACTCTGAAATTTTGCTCCCAAGTATTTAACATCATACACCTTTGCCTGCTCTGCTTCCTGCAGTCTCACCATTCCTCTATCCTCCCTCACACACATATATTCTGTCTTAGTCTTTATGCCGCTCATTACTCTCCTCTGTATAGCATAACTCCACCTATCCAGGGCCTCTTGAACATGTTCCCTACTGTCAATACAGATTACAATATCATCCACAAAATCATAGTCCATATTGACTTCTGTGTGATCACCTGTGTCAACCTGTCCATCACCATTGCAATGAGATGTCATAATGTTTGTGCATACAATAAAATGAATGTCACTTTTGTCTGTCTTATATTGCATGAGGTAAAATCTGCCTGTCTGCCAGGCCAATGTGTGCCCATGATCTGTTGTGAGGAATACATATCCAATAATCTGATATAGCTGATGACATCTGCAGTGTCTGTTGAAGACATGAGGACAGTGTACCATAGGCTGCTGTAAAATGCTCTATATAACATCCACCAACAGCTCACCCACACACACCAAGTTAACTGCAGTGAGATTAGAACCCCTACTTATCTAAGTTTACAGGCTATAGAACACAGTACTTAATGCATGTGCCATGGCACAAGTCTCACTTTAAAAGGACTGCAGGTGATCTTATAGTCAATGACATCAGTAGGCCCTGTGGGGGACAAGAGGTTGCAGGGCTCCTGCAAATGTATGATTTTGCAAACACAAAAACTATACAAAACCATGCCATTTTCCAAGTACTGTATACACGCCCACTCTTTTTCAGAGAGAGAGAGAGACACACACACACACACACACACACACACACACACACACACACACACACACACACACACACACACACACACCAGATTGACTGCAGTGAGATTAGAACCCCTACTTATCTAAATTTACAAACTACAGAACACAGTACTTGTGCATTCCATGGCACAAGTTTGACTTTAGCAGGATTGCAGGTAATCTTATAGTAGATGACATCAGGAAGCCCTGTGGGGGACAAAAAGTTGCAGGGTTGCTACAAAAGGATGATTTTTCAAGTGCAAAAATAATGCAAAGCTATGCCATTTTCCAAGGAAGTGTTAGATATACATCCACTCTTTGTCAGGGAGACAAACACACACCAGGTTGACTGCAGTGAGATTATTACCCATACCTATCTAAGTTTACAGGCTACAGAATGCAGTACATAACACACATGCCATAGTACAAATTGGACTTTAACAGGACTGCAGGTTATTTTACAGTAGATGACATCAGCAAGCCCTGTGGGGGGCAAGAGGATGGAGGATTGCTAGACATGTATATTTCTGCAAGCACAAAAGCAATGCACAAACCATGGCATTTGACAAGGCAGTATTGGATACATACTCCCACTCTTCTTTGTAGAGACACACACACACACACACACACACACACACACACACACACTACTACTACTACTACTACTACTACTACAGTGAGAACATAACCCCTATCTGAGTGTACAGACTACAGAATACAGTTTCTAATGCAAACACCACTACACAAGCATGATTTTAGCAAGACTGCATGTGAACGTGTAGTATATGACATCGTCAAGGGATGTAGGAAACACCAACTTGGGAGTCCTGCATGGGCTCATCGCTCCTTTATGTCATCTGAGGCTAGTACACTAACAGAAGTATACTGTTTAGAAGCCATAGCTGTGTAACAGCATGAATCATTTATTGAGAATATTTGGATGTTTGACTTTGGCAGTGCAAGCCTGTGAGCACAACTATATAGCCATGTCCATGAGGAAGCACACAACATTATATATTACATCTTCATTTTATGTTAGATGTATGTGTTGTAAAATTAAGGAGATCACGTTTGTACTGATTGTTGTTGACAGTTACTTATGAGGCAACACATGGATGGTTATTAAGTTTCTGTACAGGTAGTTGTACTGTGCCCTCAGTTTCCTGTTCCTTTCCTTGCTGTCCAGCTTCAAGTGAATGTTTATACTGGTTTCCTGAGGAAGGCTCCAAAATATCTTCATATGACAATTGACTTGTTGCTACCCATTTCACTGGTTTCTCCTTAAGTTGGATGTTCATTGCTCTATCCTGCTGTGGTATTTTCTGAGTTAGATTTTCTACACTGAATCCTTCACTTCACAGATACTCCATAACCTCAATTTCAATGTCATTAACTTCTCCATTAGTGACCTTTTCTGCATTTTCATTTGTCTTCTTATTTTTTGAATTGTAAAGTTCCCATGTCCAGATTCCTTTGCCTGTATTTCTCTTCAAATATCTTTGGTGCTGTTCTTTTTATATTGATTAGTTTTGCTTTCTCCTTTGCATGAATATTACACCATATTAAATCTGTTTTTCTTTCACATGTTCATATTTCTTCTTCAGATGTCTCCTGATCTTCCTGTTTCTCCTTACTTTGGGGGCTCATTCCATCATGCTGTGATGTAACCTATGTTTGACCTTCTACACCAAATCCTTCACTTCGTAGGCACTCCATAACTTCAACTACTATGTTTATAACATCTATTTTACTAATCTTTTCTACATTCTCTCTTTGTGATATTATTTTATTATTGTGAAATTTTCCATATCTGGGTGCCTTTGCCTGTATTTTTCTTCAAATATCTTTGGGGCTGCCTTTTTGTTATTGATTAATTTGACTTTTGGCTTTACATAGAGATTGCACTATATCAAATCTCTTTCTTTCCCATGTCCATATTTCTTTTTTATACTTTTCAAAAATGTCTAGGCTTTGTTGTTTTCATTTTCACACTTCCTCAGATGCTTCTTTTTCCAAACAGATGAAAGTTTCTTGGTTTATATAATGTTTTTCACAAATCTGTTGTGTCAATGAACATAAACTTTTATTTGAAGCTTCCGACAGTTTATCTTGTGGAAGCCTAAAGATCAGTTCCCTGTGTTTTCCCCTATTAACCTGGTGAATGTGGGTATTCTGAGGCAGTGTAGCAACTGCCTCATGTACACAGACAACCCTCTCCTCTTACCTCCCAACACTCAGACTTGGGAGAGATGCACTTATATATCCAAATTGGAAGCCATGCACTCTCAAGCTAAGACTGGAATAGCTGGTCAAAAGGAGAAGGTCAACATCTGCACCACACCATAGCCATCCAGAACACCAACTATCACAGGTCTCACATAAAAACACAAACCACACACCCACCTTAGTGGAGGTTCTTAATAGAAATCTACCCAAACAGCAGAGACCTTCAAGGCAGAAATGCACTTGACCACAACAACACAGCACAAACCACATGACACATAGCTCACCTTCACAGTGTGCCGCTCAACCTAAACCCCTAAAGCAAAACAGCTTGCCCAGTATACTAATTATAGGTGATGAGATAGTGAGGCCCACTGATGTCCTACTCAATAAGTTGAATAAGGAGATGGTAACAGTCAGCTGTCCATCAGCTGCCAGAATCCAACACATAATACACACACTCAGGTCACTCTACAGTCAGGAGGAGAAGGAAACCACACTCACTACAATTCCAGTCTCACATAGACCTACCACAACAGCAAACCAAACACATAATCACACAAAAACATACTTGGAGGCTCTAAATAAAGATCTGCCTAAGCAGCAGAGACCTCCAAAGCAGACACCCAAGCAACCGATACCCCAAAACAAAACACGTGCAACACATATCTTACAAAGCCAGTGTGCTGAACATTCACAGCCCTTAAGACTAAACAACACACCTGATACACTTGTAATAGGTGACTCTATCGTAAGGCACACTGACGTCCCGCTCACCAGGCTGAACAAGGAGAGGGTCACGGTGAGCAGCCTGTCGGGCGATAGGATCCTCCACATAACACAAGCACTCAGGTCACTCCAAGGCAAGTACAAATATGACTCAGTCATTGTCCATGCTGGTGTGAATGACCTAAGACGTACCTCCCTGGACTAAATGAAGAGAGACATAGAGGAGCTCTCTGAGCATGTAGCCCAGGCCAGTATGACCCTGACCTTGAGTAGTATCTTACCCTCACCAAGAATGATGCCACAATATGAAGACAGGATGATCAATTTCAACAATTGGCTTAAGTACTGGTGTCATTCAAAGGGGATCCAATGCCTGTCAGCTTGGGATGATATGCTCGACAAGCCACGATGCTTCACTAGGGACGGCTTGCACCTGTCACCCCTGGGCTTTCGGATATTGGCAAAGGCTCTTGCTACCCCCATAGTGCCTTTTTTAGGCAAGGCTCAAAAGACAAACCCACCTCCATAGGTATCACAAGGGATAAAAAACTAAGAGTAATGCTACTCAATGCCAGAAGTCTAAACCTCAAGATGCACGCACTCAAAACTCTCCTTAGCATGGAGAACATCGATATCTGTGCAGTAACAGAAACCTGGTTCAGGGCTCCCGAGAGCACCCCAGCACTACCAGGTTATACCTCATACAATGCTTTTCAGCCCCGAAACTTGGACCGAACCACAAAAGGAGGGGGAGTATCGATATTCATCAGAGATACCCACACCTCCAGGTTGGTGGCAAAGCACGAAGCATCAGAGACTATCCATGTTCAACTAACAGTGGGTAAAACTGCCTTCCAGTTTATAGCCTGCTACAGACCACCCTCCCAAACCCAGGAACCCCACTCGGCCTTCCTGAGAACACTGGAAAATATGAAGGTCTCTCCAAACACCATTATATTGGGTGACTTCAACTACCCAAACATAGACTGGGAGCATTACTCTAGCTCCAACATCCTAGCCCAAAGGTTCCTAGAATTTATAAACTCAAATGTTATGGAACAACTTGTTACCATTCCCACAAGAGGGGAAAACATACTGGACCTGATCATCACCAACATGGGGACTCTATGCTCCAGACCAGAAGTGTATCCCTCACTGGTAAGATCAGACCATAAACTAATCTCACTGGATATTCACATCCCGACCCCACCCCCTGCCCAGAAAACCACAGTGAAAAACTTCTCTAAAGCAAATTTCACACTCCTCAAAACCGAGGTGGAATCCTTCAAAGCCCCCAGGCCTGTGGAAAATACAGCCCAGTCCGCAGAATCCTTTATAAACGCATTCTATGAACACCTTCAGGAATGCATGGATCATGCGATCCCAAATAAAACCAAGACCCAGTCCTCCAAAGGCAGACGTCCTGTCTGGTGGACCCCAGCCATAAACAAACTATACAAAAGAAGGAGGAAGCTACTAAATGATAGAGCAAAATCCCAAAAAGGGAAGGCATCACTGATCAGTATTAGCAAAAAACTACGGGCACTCATAAAATTGTCTAAGGCCAGCTTCGAGAGAAAAATTGCACAAGACACTAAGGATAATCACAAGGATTTCTTTAGTTATGTTAGGAACCTGGGTGGGAATTCCCAGATATGCTCAGAATTAGTCCAAAATGACAAAAAATACACCGAACCCGCAGACATTGCCAACATCCTAGCTGACAGGTTCAGCGTAAACTTCTCCCCCCCTCCCCACCAAAAGTGCAAAGATCTATCCCAGCAGAGTGCTGCCCCCCTGACATCTCAGATGCTCAGGTAAGAGCCGCTTTCTACAAAGCAAAAAACACAGCATCAATGGGACCAGACGGTGTCCCGGGCTGCGTCCTGCATGAACTCCAAGAAGAGCTAAACCCAAACATAAAACTACTGTTCAGTCTCAGCCTTAGTACAGGATATGTGCCCAAAGAGTGGCGTACAGCAACAGTGGTCCCTCTCCATAAATGTGGTGCCTCAACGGATCCTGGAAACTATCGCCCCATAAGCCTGACTAGCTTGGTCTGCAAAGCTATGGAAAGGATCATCATGGACCTCATAAATAAAGATATTAGGGACCTACAGACACTGGACCCTACCCAGTTCGGCTTTGTTAAGGGCAGATCCTGCCTCTTAAACCTGGTTGATTTCTTTGAAACAGTCAACAAGGCCATTGACGAGGGGAAGGTGGTCCACACAGCCTACCTGGACCTTGCAAAAGCCTTCGATACAATACCCCACTTGGGCATTATAGATAAGCTCACCAGCTTAAATATAAACCCCTATGTCACTAGATGGATTGCAAACTGGCTCAAGGACAGAACCCACATGATTAGAATTGCTGGAGCCATGTCAGACTCCAAACCAGTTACAAGTGGTGTCCCACAAGGCTCAGTCCTGGGACCTCTCTTGTTCGGTATATATTTCTCAGAGGTACAGACCAACACAGAAGGACTGTGGCTGACCAAGTTCGCAGATGACTGGAAACTGGGCACCATAATCGACTCTCCAGCTGACACAAACATCCTCCAAAAGGGCCTCATAGAAACAGACAACTGGTGCCAGAGCCATGGCCTCAAGCTAAATGCCAAAAAGTGTATAGTTATACCCTTTGGTAAAAACAAAGTGCCCACACATTACAACATAGGTGATAATCCATTAAGTACAGAAGAAGTAATTAGGGACCTGGGGACCCAAGTTGATAGCAATCTCTCATTTGACAACCATGTGGCCAAAGTGGTTAGAAAAACATTTTATATAGCCCACCTAATCATGAAGGGATTCGCATCTAGATCAGGGGAGGTCATTGTGCCTCTTTACTCATCCCTCATCAGGCCCATAATTGAGTACAATGCCCCTTTTGGGATGTACCTTACCAGACACCTGCAGCAACTGGAAAGACCCCAAAAGTACCTCACCAAGAGGATCAAAGGGCTAACAGATGCCATATGCTGCCCGGTTAAAGAAACTCCAGCTCTACTCAGTGGCATACCGCCTGTTCAGATGCGATCTGTGCCTGACGTATAAAGCCATGTCCAACCTGGAATTAATGGACCTGCTGCACCTCAGAAAATCCAAATCCCATCGAGCTACGTGCTCGAGAGACTTGAACATCAGCACTCAAATAAATAGGACATGCTGGAGGGACAGATTCATAACCCAGAGGCTCCCTTCACTCTGGAATAAAATCCCAGTCCAGGTTAGGCAGAGTCCCTCATTGACTCTCTTCAAGAGGAATCTTGATGAGTGGATGGGAGATCGTAGGTTTACCCCGGGTATCACTTCTGTGTCACTGTTAGACAGAGGCACAGTATACTAACCTTGAAAATGGGCATAGCAAAATAAATTTAAAATGTGTGGCGAAAGCCAAACACATTCTGGCTAGGCTTATAAATGCCCTAGGGCAGATAGTCTAGTATGAACCTATGAACCTAAGTATGACTCTGTCACTGTCCCTGTGGATGTGAATTACCTGAGACACACCTCCCTGGACAACATGAAAAGAGACATGGAGGAGCTCTTGGATTATGTGGCCCATGCAAGTATGAACCTAGCCCTGAGCAGCATCTTACCATGGCCCAGAATGATACTGCAGTACAAGCAGAAAATGATTGACTTCAACAATTGGCTATGTTTCTGGTGTCATTCTAAGGGGATCTACTATCTCTCTGCTTGAGATGACAAGATTGGCAGACCTCGATGCTTTGCCAGAGATGGCCTGTATCTGTCACCCCTGGGTTTCCGGATACTGGCTAAGGGTCTTGCCACCCCTATAGTGCCTTTTTAGGGGATTTTCCAAAGACCAAATTACCACCATAACAGCTATAAATAAATGCAGTCTGAGGGTCAAGTCTAAGTCTTAAGATGTACTTGCTCGAAGTACTCTTCAAAATGGAGAACATCGACATTTGTGCTGTAACAGAGACCTAGTTTAAAGCAGCAGAAAGCACCCCTGCACTTCCAGGCTATCATTCATTTCACACCTTTTGGCCCCAGAACACGGACTGAAGCTCCAAAGGTGGTGTTGTCTCCATATTCATAAAGGATATGCACTTCTCCAGACTAGTAGCCCAGCATAACGCATCTGACATACTTCAGGTACAACTAACATTGAGTAAGATAGCGATTCAGGTCATAGCCTGCTGTAGGTCCTCGACCATGTCCCAAGACTCTCACTCCATGTTCCAAAGCACCCTGAAAACTATTAAGGTCCAATTTCCATCTCTTTCATTTCTCTTCTTTAAAACCCACATTGGCACGGTTTTGCCCACTGGGCAGTGCCGGTTATGTAGGGTATAACTATTCCCGGCTCCCCAAAGCCTACTCTTCAATTTTTCCCTTGGAACTAGACAAACTTTCAACTTAAGCACTCAAACCAGTCACTTCTCAGCCCGACACTTGCTCAAAACTCATAGCAAGTACTAATAAACCTTAGCACTAGACCCCCCTATACTGTAGAGAAGGGCAAGACTCTCTTTTTGACTTTATCAGCCAATCAGTAAAACAGTTCACTGTACTTATCCAGGCATGTCCAAAGGGCAGTTTCAGGTGTACTCTCCAGTCCATCTGGTGAATCTAGGCATTTTGAGGCAATGTTACAACTTCCTCATGTACACAACCCTCTCCTCCTACCACCAAACACTAATACATGCGAGAGATGCAATTATACAGCCAAACTGGAGGCTAAGCTCTCTCAACCCAAGACTGGACCAGACAGTCAAGAGAAGAAGGGAATTACTTGCATCACACCACCAGCCTCATATAGACCAAAGAAACCAGCACTGGCAAAAACACATACATAAATACATGAAAACATACTTGGAGGTTCTAAATAAAAATCTGCAAAAGCAACAGAGACCTCAAAAGCAGACACTCAAGCAACCTCCTCCCCCCAGCACAAACCATGAAACACATACTTCACAAAACTAGTGTGCCATGCAATCACAGCACTTAAGGTAAAATAACATACACAACACACTAATAATAGTTGACTCTTTAGTCAGGCAGACTGATGTCCCACTCACTAGGCTGAACAAGGAGAGGTTACTGTTAGCTGCCTGTCAGGTGCCAGGATCTGCCACATAAAACAAGCACTCAGGTCACTCCAAAACAAGTACAAATATAACTCTGTCATTGTCCATGCTGGTGTGCATGACCTGAGCCATACCTCCCTGGACTACATGAAAAGAGACATGGAAGAGCTCTCTGATCACATAGCTCAGGCTGGTATATCACTGACCTTGAGTAGCATCCTCCCCTCACCAAGAATGATACCACGGTATAAAAATAAATTATCAATTTCAACAATTGGCTAAGCTTCTGGTGTCACTCAAGGGGGATCCAGTGTCTGTCAGCCTGGGATGACATGCTTGACAAGCCACACTGCTTTGCTAGAGATGGCTTGCACCTGTCACCCTTAGGCTTTTGAATACTGGCCAAGGCACTTGCCACCCCTATAGTGCCTTTTTAGGCAAGCCTCAAAAGACAAACCCTACCGCCGTAAATAGCACAAGTAACAAAAAACTGAGGGTAATGCTGCTCAGTGCCAAAAGTCTAAACCTCAAAATGCATGCTCTGGAGGCACTCCTCAGTATGGAGAAAGTTGATATATATGCAGTAACAGAAACTTGGTTTAAGGCTCCAGAGAGCACCCCAGCACTACCAGGCTACAACTCATACCATACATTTCAGCCACATTAACACAGACATTGGGAACCTCCAAACATTGGACCCTACCCAGTTCGGCTTTGTTAAGGGCAGATCATACCTACTAAACCTGGTGGACGTCTTTGAGACAGTTACCAAGGATATAGACGAGGGAAAGGTGGTCCACGTAGCCTTCCTTGACCTTGCAAAGGCCTTTGACACCATTCTCCATTGTGGTATTATAGACAAGCTCACCAGCCTGAACATAAACCCCTACATCACGAGATGGGTTGCCATCTGGCTCATGGAAAGAACCCACATGGTAAGAGTTGCGGGAGCTAGGTCTGACTCTAAACCGGTTCCAGTTGGTGCTCCACAGGGCTCAGTCCTAGGATGCCTCCTGTTCAGCATATACTTCTCAGAGGTACAAGTAAGTACAGGAGGTCTACTGGTGACCAAGTACGCAGACGACTGCAAACTAGGGGCTATAACTGACTCTCCGGCTGACACAAACATCCTCCAAAAGGGTCTCACTGAGACAGATACCTGGTGTCAAAACCATGGCCTCAAGCTAAATGCCAAAAAGTGCACAGTCATCCCCTTTGGAAAAAACAAAGTACCCACAAACTACCACATAGGTGGTAGCCCCCTAAATACGGAAGATGTAATAAGGAATCTGGGGACCCAAGTAGATAGTAACCTCTCCTTTGATAATCACATTGCCAAAGTGGTTAGAAAATCCTTCTATGTGGCCCTCCTAATCACAAAATGGTTTGCATCCAGATCAAATGAGGTCATTGTGCCCCTCTCTGCACATCACTCATCAGACCCATCATAGAGTACAATGCCCCATTTGAGATGTACCTTACAAGACACCTAAAACAGCTGGAAAGACCATAGAAGTATCTCACCAATAGGATCACTGGTCTTAAACAGATGCCCTATGCAGCTCGACTGAAGAAACTCCAGCTATACTCGGTTGCATACCGCCTACTCAGAGGTGATCTATACCTGACATACAAGGTCATGTCCAACCCAGAACTGATGGACATGCTCCACCTAAAGAAAACCATATCCCCTTGAGCCACAAACTCTAGGGATCTAAACCTCACCAAAACAATAAATAGGACATGCTGGAGGGATAGATTCCTTTCCCAGAGACTTCCCATGCTCTGGAACAAGATTCCAATCTACATTAGGCAGAACTCCTCGCTAACACTCTTCAAGAGAAACCTTGATGAATGGATGGGAAACAGAAAGTTTACCCCAGGGATCACATCAATGGCTCTGCTGGAGAGAGGCACAGGGAACTAATCTAAGGGGGTGGCGTAAGCCAACACATTCTGGCAAGGCTTATAAATGCCTTCAGCAGATAGCCTAATACCTACCCATGAACCTATGAACCAACTAAACACACTCGTAATAGGTGAATTTAACTACCCCTCCATCAACTGGGAAAACCACTCATGCACCAATACACTGGCCCAACGCTTCCTGGAATTCATCAATTCCAATGCCCTGGACCAGCTCATTCTTACCCCCACTAGAAGAAGCAACATCCTTGACTTGGTTATTACTAACATGGGCAACCATTGCTCTCCACCAATATTCAGTTCCTCCCTGGTTAGATCCGACCACAAACTAATCACCATGAAAACCCACATCTCACCCACACCCCCCGCAAAGGTAACCACCATGAAGAACTTCTCCAAAGCTGATGCTGGGATCCTAAAAACAGAGGTGGCTAACTTCACGGCACCCATGTCAATGAAAAATAGATGCATGACTGCCAAATCATACACCAGTGCACTGTATGAACACCTTCGGTCACACCGATAAGCATATGCTGCCCAATAGTCAAACGAGATGCTGGACAAACTTCAATAATCCTCAAGTAGCTGGAAAAGCTCACAATTTATTGAATATCACAACACTACATCAAAAACGACTGCAAACACAATGCAACTACGAATACAAGACTCAAATCCTGGTGAGCGGAATACTCACACAGAGTGTCATGAGTACAAACATATACTGTGCACAACATAAAAATAAGAGAAATCCCAGTTTAGCGCTTTCAACCAACTCAATTGGTCTTCTTCAGAACTAAAAGTGAGTAAATAATCTCACTCAATTTATAAATATTTTGGCGCCAAAAAACATTCAAAAATTTAAAGATGTACTACAATTTAAGTAAAAGTTAGACATACATTATGTCAGAACATCTGTTCATAATATCTGTTCATAATAGAGCTATGAAAGCTCGGTATAACAATCTGATAAACTAATTGACATCATTACAGTGGTACAATGTTGAGGGTGAAGTACAAATGTAATATGACATAAATTAAATTCAATATATTATAAATAATATATTGGGGTATAAGCTATAAACTAAATTTGTTTGCACACATGCCCTTTGAAAATATATCCCTTTAAAAATATAAGGATAAATTCGTGTGTGCTGATTTTATATAAATTTCCTTGTAATTTAATTATAATAATTTTTAACCTAAATTTAAAGGAAAATAAATACAGTATGTACAATGTGAAAAAAGTATATAAAAAATATAAATATGGATATATATAAAAAATGTGTTGAAAATATGTTGAGAATATATATATTGTATGTTATTGCGAACATTTTCATCAGGATGGACTAGTAGATACTAACAATCATTTCAATAGATTTTTAACATTTGAATTTGAAATAAATAATGTGAATGAATCTGACAAAGTGGTACACAAGATGACAATAAGGGTGAAAGTGGTAATTTAAAGTCTAAAATATTTGTTTTGGGTAAGAAGTTAAAAACTATTAATGGCATTAAAATAGATAATATGTATTTACAAAAGTGTTTAGACCTGAAAATTGTACCAAAAGGTATAAGATTTTTTAAACTTCCTCTGGGTATTGAGTTGACGGACATAGGTAGAAATGAATTTAATATGTTATTTGATGAATTTGGTTTTAAATATATTAAGTTATTAATGAAATTTTATGATGAGAGATTAAGTAAATTAATTCAAGAAGTTGATGATCTTAATACTATGATTGTAAATGATCTGTTATTTCATGACTGGGAAAAGTTATATAATAAACAATATGTTGAAGCAGAGAAATGGGCTTCAACTATATGCACACGTAAGAATAACAAAATGTTAAGAGACAAAAATCAATATCAACAACTAGTAGCATATATATGGCCCAAAAAACGTAATTTTCCCACCTATGAAGGGAACACTAACAGGGCATTCAGAGGTTTTGATACAGATAAGGAAGTAGTGGAACATTATGAAGCTCCTAACGGTGATGAATTTAATACACAGGGTTTTCAGGGACATCCAAGAATCAAGAACCCACCTTACCAAAGAACACATCAAAAGTTTTACACAAGGGGGAATTTATAGAGGAGGATGGTAGCTTAAATGAAAATCAGAATGTTTCTGACAGTGAAGCTAGTTCAAGTCAATGTAACATTTCAGGGAAGGATGACATAGTCATTAACGACAACATTTATGTGTATCGTAATTTTAAAATTTTTAATTATTCCAAATTATTTATTGACAAGGTTTTTTTTAGCTTGTTTGAAAAGGGTATGAAATTTATCCCTGAACCGAGATTCAAACTTACAGATGTATTAACTGATTTTAAGAAATTTATCAGGAAAATCAATTTAGAAGTTTTTTATAAAGACAGGATTCCGTCTGGAGGAATTGAAGGGGGAGATAATATATGTCAATCATTAGTTATAAAGAGCAAGTTTACCCCACCAAACCATCCGACTATAGATACATTTGATAAGGTGGTGACTAGGGAGATATACGGTGTATACAGTTCACTTCCATCTATGAGGGTACATCAAAATTTGACGGAAGATGAAGGCAAGTTATTACAAACCTTAAGGAGTGATACTTTGATCCGTATTATGAAACCCGACAAGGGTGGAGGTATTGCTATCTATGACAATTTGAATTATATACAGAAAATTTACAATATACTACATTTTTCTGGTAATTATGTTACTGTTTCTATGAATGAATTAAACATAGCGTATCAAAGAATTGACTCCTATATTGAAGAATACTGGATTGAGGCCAGAATAACTGAAGCTATTTATAGATTTATCAAAGTCAGTCACCCCAAATTAGCAACTATGGTGGGTATCCCAAAGATTCACAAAAATACTGAGGACCCACCCCTGAGACCTATTGTCTCAGGAAGTTATTCCAAAACTTTTAATATTGGTAAATTTATAGATACCTTATTAAAAAATGTATATACTTTCATCCCGCACATGGTGAAGGATTCATGGTGCTTCTTATCTCAGTATCCAGTGAAGGAGCTTGACATTAGTGAACCTCACATCATAGTCACCATTGATGTGATTGATCTCTTTTCATGCATACCGAAAGATGAAGGTTTATCAGCTTTCACTAACAGTTTGACCAAACATACTGACCTAGAATGGGATGCCATATGTTTGATTGCAGAACTTATGGCTATAGTATTGGACAATAACTTCATTTATTTTGAAGGTGAGATCTTCAAACAGACTAGAGGCGTAGCAATGGGGGCAGCATGTGCCCCCATCTACGCCAATTTAGTCATGTTAAACTGGGAAGATAATGTTTTGTTTCCATCCAAATATTTTCAATACATCCGATACTATTCTAGGTTTTTAGACGATATTTATATCATCTGGCAAGCTTCAGAAGCACTTTTAGTAGAATTTATGGAATTCATTAAAGGTAGCAGCACCTTCTTAAAATTTACATACTTATATGATTTTTCTGGACTACCATATCTTGATACCCTCATAGTTAACGAAAATGGGAAGATACAATCCAGAATTCATAGAAAACAGACCTTCTCTAACAACTATTTGGATTATTCTAGTTATCACCCCCCAAAAGTAAAATATAATGTTTTAAAGGACAGGTCATTCGAGCTGTACGAATGGTTTCAGATGAAGAAGAATTACACAAAGAATTGAATTTAATTCAGGGATTTTTTAGAGAGAGAGGATACCCTTCTGAGATGATGGAAGAAGTGGTATCATATGTTATTAGTCAGAGAGGCAGTAAATACAAGTTGTTACTTGGATCAGGTGATATACAGAATAAACCCATACTAACTTACAATGGAGTTAATCCTGGTTTTCAAAGGGCATGCATTATTCCGTACTGTGTAGGCAGTGACTATATTAAAGTCATTATAAATAAATTCTGGTATTTGATCAGTACTGATCAGACCTTAGTTAACATCTTAGGTTCCAAGCCCAGATTTATTTATAGAATGGGTAATAACTTGAAGAGATTACTAGAACAACAGTATAACACTAAATATTTGGGTCCTGTTCATCAAAGTAGGACTACTAGCAATAAATGTGGTTTTTGCAGTTACTGTAAGTTTATGTCCAGTGCAAAGAAGATACATCTCCAAAATGGACACAAAAGCATTATTGTTAGTAAACCAGGTAACTGCAATACTAAACAGGTTATTTACCTTGCTAAATGTGATCTCTGTCCTGCCTTTTATGTAGGAAGAACCGAACGTCACTTAAGAAAACGTATATATGACCACATGTACAGCATTAAGACCAAAGACATACACAATGCCTTATACAGACATACACAGGCATTGGGAACTGAACACATTTTTAAGTTTTTCATACTAGATGTCATTTACAATGACCCTAAGGGGGGCAACTTTAAAAGCCTTATAGCTTTTAAAGAAACGTGGTGGCAATTATATCTTGACGCCACCAATCCACCTGGCCTTAATGAATGTATATCGGTTAGATCATTATTATTATAATACCTAGTCATATTAATATACATAGGTATAACGTTGACAACATTGGTTTATTTTACATTAATTTTTCATTTGTTCAAGTCTGCCTTAATATCTTGGTCTTACAGTACATTATTTCTGCTTCTAGTACCATACTATATATTTAGTGTTTATTACAATTGGTTTTTATAAAGAGTTTTTTTAAAGAGTTTCTTATATAACTAATATATTTTGCAACAAAAATGTTTTTTAATAAGTTTTTATATGTATTTATATTTACACAACTTATGGAAATTGCTATATCATATTTTTATTTTAGATTTTTTCCTGAATTAATGGCAGTAGTTATGAAAACCCCCCTGTTATTAGGCTTATATATTCACACTGTTTTTACAATCCTTATGGTTTCATATTTGTAACATATTTATATTTGTAACGTTTACATTTTTTATATTTGTTACATATGCATCAATTTCACGAACTGATTCACTTATTTATTTATTTATTTACTTATTATATTACAATTATTTATCTGGAAGTTCGCAATAACATACAATATATATATTCTCAACATATTTTCAACACATTTTTTATATATACCCATATTTATATTTTTTATATACTTTTTTCACATTGTACATACTGTATTTATTTTCCTTTAAATTTAGGTTAAAAATTATTATAATTAAATTACAAGGAAATTTATATAAAATCAGCACACACGAATTTATCCTTATATTTTTAAAGGGATATATTTTCAAAGGGCATGTGTGCAAACAAATTTAGTTTATAGCTTATACCCCAATATATTATTTATAATATATTGAATTTAATTTATGTCATATTACATTTGTACTTCACCCTCAACATTGTACCACTGTAATGATGTCAATTAGTTTATCAGATTGTTATACCGAGCTTTCATAGCTCTATTATGAACAGATGTTCTGACATAATGTATGTCTAACTTTTACTTAAATTGTAGTACATCTTTAAATTTTTGAATGTTTTTTGGCGCCAAAATATTTATAAATTGAGTGAGATTATTTACTCACTTTTAGTTCTGAAGAAGACCAATTGAGTTGGTTGAAAGCGCTAAACTGGGATTTCTCTTATTTTTATGTTGTGCACAGTATATGTTTGTACTCATGACACTCTGTGTGAGTATTCCGCTCACCAGGATTTGAGTCTTGTATTCGTAGTCGCATTGTGTTTGCAGTCGTTTTTGGTGTAGTGTTGTGATATTCAATAAATTGTGAGCTTTTCCAGCTACTTGAGGATTATTGAAGTTTGTCCAGCATCTTGTTTGACTATTGGGCAGCATACGCTTATCGGTGTGACCGAAGGTGTTCATTTTGTATTGTTTCCAGCATTTTTATGATGTCGCATTTTACCAGTGCACTGTACAAATACGTACATAAATACATGAAACTAGCCATACCCAACAGAAGCAAAACACTCTCCTCCAAACAAAGGAAGCCAATCTGGTGGTCCTCTGCCATTAATAAACTCTACAACAGAAAGAAGAAACTGTTACAGAAAAGGTGAAGTCCCAAGACTGGAAAAACTCCTTTATTAGCCTCAAGAAAAAGTTGCGACCCCTCATCAAAACCTCTAAAGCCAGCTATGAAGGCAGAATTGCGACAGACACTAAAAGCAGCAAAAAAAGTCTTCTATATTTATATCAAGAATCTCCATGACAATACCCAGGCTTGCTCTCAGTTGCTGCACAATGGTAGCTCCTATACTGAGCCAACAGATATTGTCAGCATATTGGCCGACAGATTCAATACACCCAAAAGGACCAATCACAATACTGGAGGAATGCCAGGCACCCAGCATTACTGCAGCACAGGTTAAAGCTGCATTGTCCAAGGCCAAGAATACAGCTTCCTTGGGACTGGACAATATCCCTGGATGTGCTATACATGAACTACAAAGTGAACTGGCACCACATCTATGTGCCCTGTTGAATCACAGCCTCACCTCAGGCTTTGTCCTTACCAAATGATGCACTGCTACAGTCATCCCTCTCCATAAAGGGGGAGCAACTACAGACCCTGGGAATTATCGCCCCATTAGCCTGATGAGTCTAATATGTAAGGCTATGGAGCGCATCATAATGCACCTAATTAATAAGGATATAGGGAATCTGCAACCTCTAGATCCCATGAAATGTGGTTTTGTGAAAGGTAGATCATGCCTGCTCAACCTGGTTGACTTCTTTGAGTCAGTCACCAGAGCTCTGGATGAGGGCATGGCAGTTCATACAGCCTACTTCGATCTGGCCAATGCCTTTGAAACCATTCCCCACTCAGGAATTATTTATAAACTCACCAAACTTAGCATCAACCCCTATATCACTAGGTGGGTTGCAAACTGGTTCACAGATAGAACCCACAGTGTGAAAGTAGCAGACTCCAAGTCAGACTGCCAACCAGTAATGAGTGGTGTCCCACAGGGATCAGTCCTGGGTCCCCTCCTATTTAGCATCTACTTCTCAGATGTCCAGGCCAACACTAAGGGACTCTGGCTGACCAAGTTCGAAGTTGACTGCAAGCTGGGAGCCATTATTATCTCCCCAAGTGATGTAACATCCATCAGAAAGGTGTCACTGAGACCAGTGACTGGTGTCAAAACCATGGCCTTAAGCTTAATGCCCAAAAATGCGTCATCATCTCCTTTGGGAAAAACTCAGTTCCCACTAATTACCACATCGATGGAAGTCCACTGAACACTGAAGGCATTTTAAGAGATCTGGGGACACAGGTTGACAGCAACCTCTTCTTTGACCACCACATTGGCACTGTGGTGAGAAAGTCCTTCTATGTGGCACATTTCATTACCAAGGGTTTTGCATCCAGGAAGAAATAGGTCATCATCTCTCTCTACTCTTCTCTTATTAGGCCAACCATCAAGTACAATGCCCCATTTGGCATGTACCTCACTAGACACATGCAACAGCTGGAAACGCCACAAAAGTACCTCACAAAGAGGATCCTAGGCCTTAAACACATGTCCTACATGGACTTACTCAAAAAACTTCCAGCTATTTTCTGTCTTATATCATCTACTCAGAGGTGATCTCTGCTTCACTTACAAAGCCATGTCTGACCGAGCTGAGTTTGAAATGCTAAAGAAATCCCAATCACTCCACACCACATGCTCCAGAGACCTCAACCTCAATACCATAATCAACAGAACATGCTGGAGGGACAGGTTCATAACCCAGAGACTGCCCATGCTCTGGAACACACTTCCCATACATATCAAGCAGAGCACCTCACTGGCCCTCTTCAAGAGAAATCTTTATGAGTGGATGGGAAATAGAAAGTTCACCCCAGGGATCACTCCAGTGGCTCTACTTGATAGAGGTACTGGGAACTAATGTCGGGTGGCACGATGTCAGGGCACTTCTATGGGCTAGGCTTTTAAAGGCTCCAGGGCCATTAGCCTAGTACACACCTATGCACCTAAGTATCTTTCCTCTAATTTCTCTCTTAATCTTTTTGTATATCTTGCATCTGGAAATGCTGGGCTTTTTGCATTACATTAGCAATACATAATTTCTTTCTTATCCTCAATAGTCCGCTCTGTTGTCTTTTTAGCTCTTCTTTGGCTTATCAGATTTTGTGATTTTTATGGACTGTTACTTCCTTCTACAATGGGGGGCATCATCTCCCTGGGCCTAGCCTGGCCCCATTGTATGAATGTATCCATATTTTGAAGATTCTACACTGTAATTTTTCCAGTCCTGGCACTAGTGCACCTATGAGGATTGGGCACTTTTCTATCCTTGTGCATCCAGCTATATTTTTTAATTTTTGACCTACTTCTGTCCATGATATATTCTATATAAAATACAGTCTATATATCAGTTTTGTCTTGGTGAGATTTTGTGAAAAACAGGGTCTACCTCATGAACGTCCTCAACAAGACTTGAGGACGAATTCAATTTCAGCAATACTACTCTCCTTTGCTTGCTGACTTATCATCTTTCCATTCAGACCCCTTTTTCTGACTGTGTGGCTGTTTCAATATACATACACCCTTTGTTATTACACTGCAGTTTTTATAACATTCTTCTTCTTAGAGTCTTGCAAATAAAATTGATCCAAAATGTTAGGCAAGCAAATTACTTCTTTGAATATTGCTATTTGAAAGAGAATTTTGTGCTTCTTATGTTTTTTGTTTTTGTTTTTTTTTTTTGTATGTCAGCTGCTTTTCACCTAGTACTTCCACTAATTAGCAAGAATATGTTAACATAGTATACACAGATCTCTGTTCGGTGCCACTGAACAGCAGTTCTTTGATGATTTCTACAGGCAAATTATTCTTCTCCAATATGTTTAAATGAGATATTGGCCCACAATATAAATCACTTCTTGCCACAATCAGATGCAAATTAGTAGTCAGAGAATGTGCTATGTTGAAGAACTTTAAGATGAAGAGACAAAAAACACAAGAGTTAAAGGATATACTCATGGGTCTAGCATTTCAAAACAAAGAGGAAATAGATGGAAATGAAGAAGAACTACAGTATCTCTAAACAGAATGCATGATGACTATAGAAAAGTTATGCTGCCAAGCCAGATATGGAAATAAGGTGCATAAAGAAATCAGATGGTGGAATGTAGAAGCACTGGAAGCCATCAAAATAAACAAGGAGTGCAGGAAAAGGTAGGAAATAGAAAATGGACAAGGCTAAGAAGGAATACTGCTTGACCAACAAAGAAGCTAAGACAGCCATTGTAATAGCAAAGAACAAGGTATCAAAGACACCTACCAGCTTCTAGAAAGTGACTCACCAGGTGGCACAAAGAAACTCTATCAGATTGCAAGGGAAAGACAGAAAGACAAAATAGATAGACATGAGACTCAGTTCATAAGAGATGCCAGAAACAGCCTTCTCTCAGTCCACAAAACATCAAAGTCAGATAGAAAAAGTACTCATGAATGATAAAACCCCCACAGAAGCAAATGATAAGGGACTAGAATGCAAAACTGAAAACACAAGGGATGAAAACCTAAGTGCAGTTATAATGGCAGCAAATGGTGGAAAGCAAATGAAGATGAAAACTTAAGACAGTAGGGAAAAAATGGAACAGGTTTACAGCTTCAAGTACCTGGGTGGGTAGAATGAGGAAAAGGAAATTGTGAACCAGTGCAGCTGCAGCCAACGGGAACAGAGTTTTAAGGATAGTATGTTACAGAAGAAGTCTAAAGAAACAGAATGGTAAAGTTTATAAAACAAGGGTACTACAAGTATTGCCATATGGTATTGAATCCTGGACCATGAAGACAGAGCCGTGGTAGAAGGTAGAGGTTGTTGAGGTCAAGTGCCTGACATAGGTGGCAGGATGCACACTGGAGGACATCAGAGCAGAAGCCCAATATCTCCAATTGAAGAGAATATGAAAGAGAACAATTTCCAGTTGTTTGTGCACATGTCTGCAAGCAGAAAACAATCTTATGAAGAAGATTTAGAACACACAGGCAGAAGGCAAGAGGAAGCAATGGCATCAAGCAAGAGATGGACTGTGTGAGTGAAGACCTGCAACAGTCAGGCATGGCTATCAAAGAAGGTTGAAGAGTGGCATGGAATTGAGACAGAGATAGCAACAGTTGATGTGGCAGATGACCACAGAGAGAAACTGACAAGATAGAATGATGATGGTAATAATAATGAGGGTGTCAAAGCATGTTAACCCCTGTTCTGTGCCATAGAACGTATGTCCTGTAATGTATAACATTTTGCACCATATTTTTGGTCATCTTAAACATCTATCCATCCTCAACCTCTTTTCCCATTTTGCATATAGAGACAGGGTGTCACTTCTGCAGTGACAATCATCTCGAGCCAAGGTTTATATCACCGCGTAGCTAGACCTGCCATGGTAATTCATTCACACCATGCACTCGTGCACGCACTCTCACTTATAGCCAATTTAGAGTGTCCAATCCACCTACTGCATGTTTTTGGAATGTGGGAGGAAACTGGAGAACCCAGAGGAAATCCATGTGTCTGCAGGCAGGACATGAAGACTCCACAGAGCAAGCACCCCAGACAAGAATTGAACTGGAGAACCTCTTGCTGTGTGGCAACAGTGGCCACCCTCAAAACCTGTTACATAATAATTTCCAGCAGTTCCTGCTAGAAATGTGAGTTGCATTATTGTCTCATTTTTTCTGATGCATTTCCAGACTTAACTCTATTAACTTATTTTTCATTTAAATGACACCAATGAACAGTGCATTTCATGTTTCTTTTTAAAAACATAGAAATTCTTTTGAACACATGACAGTGCATTTACTCAAATTAAAAATGGCATTTGCTATCACATATTGTGCAAAATTTATTAAAAGCAGGACAATGCTTCCTATTGTGATTATAGTCATTCCTACCACTTGAAACTTCAAATTTAGTTGAATGAGTTTTTTTCTGTCCCTCATGACTGTCTCCTCCACACACTCATTACTCATTTTTCATTTCTATTAGCTGTGTTACATATCCTCACTATGTTGATCATGTTTTAGTTTGTTTTCAGTGTTTGTTAATTTAAGTCATAGCCTTAAAGAGCTTGACACTTATCAGTGTTGCCCAAACGACAATCCATCATCTCCTTAAGAAAAATAAATAATTAAATAAAAAATAACTGCTGGCTTTTCTTATTAAACATAGAAGACCATGCCATAACAAGCCAACATGGCAATGAAAAAACTATTTTTCTTAAAACAGTTTTACATCAAGGGACAGCCACAAACCCATTTTTGTTCGTGATAATACCTACAGTGCACATACAAACTTTAACTCTCAGGTTAACTGACAATCTGCAAAGTAGACACTCATATAGGTAAGTATTATTTTGTACCTTACTAGCCTGCAATTTATAGCAATGAATGACTATCTTATCAATCTTTCTTTATAGTCCAGCTCCTTAACTTGAGCTATTTGTTTTGTGATATACTGTTGAATTATTTCTAACCTTGCCAGTTGAGCTGTATTATTTGAAAATAATGCTGTAGAGTACTCAATGTATGGCCTATCTACTGATTTTTTAAAGAGTTTGAATATCCCTAAAAACAATGGTGCATATATCTTCAATAGCTATTTGATATCTCATAAGCACAGCCTTTAAATTATCATCAAATATAAGTCTACTCAATACAATTATCCACAGGTCTCTTATTATACTAACACTGTCCAGGATATTGTTATGCAAAGCATAAGGATAAATTAATAAGAAACAAAAGGAACCACGTCCAAGGCTCTAGGCAGAAACTTTTAATCCAAATTCACCAACTAAGCACTTTCACCATAACAAATGGCTTCTTCAGAGTGAGTGAAAAGCATCCATACCTTACATTAAATACTCAATCAATCATTCAATCATCCAATAATAAACATTATTGAGCAATTATACAAAAATTACAAAAGTTTAAACAACTAAATGTGTCCACGCACAGTAGAAAAAATATCTTATACATACCCTAACAAAAAAAATAGTTAGAAAAGCATCCTGTCTATAATTATAATGATATCTCTCAAAAATCCACTAGAAAAACATTTAAATAAAATGCTAATAAAAAAGTTTTTAAAATAATTATGTTGAAACTGTAAACAACTTAATGAAACAAGTGTGTAGAAAATACATAATGTTCACCCATTGAAACTAAATTCTATTAGCCCTATCCTTCAAAACAGGCTTTAAAGAGATGTG
This sequence comes from Protopterus annectens, assembly GCF_019279795.1. Classification (NCBI taxonomy): domain Eukaryota; kingdom Metazoa; phylum Chordata; order Ceratodontiformes; family Protopteridae; genus Protopterus; species Protopterus annectens. The sequence continues at coordinate 1,011,186,115 of NC_056727.1, read as the reverse complement.
TTCATTCAGGCCTGGTGGAGTAGTAGCATCCAATGTTATTTGCCATCTATATTCCAATAATTCCACCCTCAACCTGACATCACCACCCCTTTCAAGACTTCCTACTCTATCGATCACAAAGAAAATAAATTTCTTGAAGTCCATACAGTGTGTACTATGCATATACAAATCATTGTGTGTGTTGTGATTTTTAATTGCCCTCAGATGTTCTGCAATCCTGTCCTTTAACCTAAGGGCAGTTTTGCCCACACAGAATGCGCTGCAGCTAACACAGGTGGCAATGTATACCAAATTCTGTGTGTTGCAACTGCACCTACCAGGGCACACAATGGTCTTAAAATAGTTAGTCACCACTACATAAGGTCCTTCATTAATGAACCTACAAAATTTACAAGTTCCACACTTGTACATCCTGGAACGTTTGTATATAATTCTATTTCCTTCCACGATTTCTTTGATGTTCTTCTCCCTTGAGTATATTATTTTGGGGAAACTTCCTAAATCATTCCTCAAAGTTTCATTAAATATTGTGTCCCATATTTTGTTCACCACTTCAACAACACCAGATGTTTGACTATTGTATCTTTGAGAGATATCATTATAATTATACACATGATGCATTTCTAACTATTTTTTTGTTAGGGTATGTATAAGATATTTTTTCTACTGTGCGTGGACACATTTAGTTGTTTAAACTTTTGTAATTTTTGTATAATTGCTCAATAATGTTTCTTATTGGATGATTGAATGATTGGTTGAGTATTTAATGTAAGGTATGGATGCTTTTCACTCACTCTGAAGAAGCCATTTCTTATGGTGAAAGCGCTTAGTTGGTGAATTTGGATGCATTTGGATTAAAAGTTTCTGCCTAGAGCCTTGGACATGGTTCCTTTTGTTTCTTACTAGTTTTGTACCCAGTGGGTATTTTTCTTTTTGTGGCATAAGTATAAATTGCATTATGAACACAGTTATGAATGGTGTAGGCTATACTATAAATTTGTTTTTTTGACCAAGCTTATAAATCAGACATAAATCCCTACACTTTAAACTGCATTTTTTTAAGTTCATTCAAAAGGACCCACTGTGGTATCATTACCAAACTTGCCCATTTCTTATGCACCTGATAATGTAGCCATTAAAATTATCTTTTTCATTGTATTCAGCAATGTCCAGATAAACAACATCAAATGTATAGCCCTATGGCTATAGCTTCCAAACAATTTGATAAAAATGTATCAGATTAATAAGATAAGACCTTCTGTCCATACCACCATGCTGGTAAATATCAAGTCCTGTTTATACAGTCTCAGGGATGAAGTCACACAACTGTGTGCAAATCATTTTCCTAATATACAAATTAGACTAATCAACTGAAAGTTGACAGTAGAATTGGGAGTACAGTCCCCCTTAAGGACTAGCCCAGTGTTTGCTTCCCTCCAAAGTGGTGGAACATAGCCAACATTAAGAATACTCTGAAATAAAATTTGCATGCTTGGTAGCATGAACTCAATAACTCAGAAAAAAAATAATCATTTAAACCACCAGGGCTAATTAGCATGGCAGTTTTAAGATAATTATTAGCCTTCCATAGGGAAATCTCAGAAATTATGGAACTAGACCAAGTCTAGGGGCAAGTCACAGAAGACATTGAGGACAGACTTATATTTAATTCTGAAGAATTTTTTGATATAAATTGTAACCATTAGATGAGGATCACTTACCAATACTCCTTTATGCTCCACTGGTATATACAATCATTTAACACTCCTGTAATGTTTTAGGTATTTTAATAAGGCTTTTCTATGTTGTGTTGTATGAGATAGTAGGTTTAATTCATACTTAATATTAATGGCATACATCAGCATTCTTAAATCTCAATCTAACCTTGGTATACCTGTTTTTGTTAGCCAGGCGTGCCCCCTTTACATAGAGCACAAAGTAGTGTTTCTTCTTCATTCTCTTTTTCTAATTTCTATATCCTCCAAGGGCAATTACTAGTACCCATAATATAGGCACAAGTGGTACATATTAATTTATCATATAATTGACGAATTTATAAAAGATTTCTAATGTATCAGAAATATATGTATTCATCAATCTGCTTTTCCAGTCCCATGCTTGCAATTTGTTTCTTATTGCTGGACATGCTTTGTAAAAATCCATTCGTATAATTGAATCTAAGGAATACCCTATACATTTTTACATTTTAATTCCCAGGAGACATTCAGGTGGTCTGAAGCTCTACATTCCAACAATATTTCACATTGCTCTATGTCAAAATGATCTTCAACAAAACTATATCCAATATATTTCCCTTGCTTGTAGGTTTATTAATCAAGTCTGTGTATCCATAGTCTTTACTGAATTCTGCAAGTTGTCATAATTCACTGTGGTTGTTTCCAGTGGAAATACCTCAGTCCACGTTTGTGGCATTTAAACTGCCAGCTATCATATGTAGCCACCTATAATCATAGTATACATATCCTCAGAAAATGTTGTAATTTCTTTCCCTACACTGACAGGAAGATCTGGAAAATAAAACAAGTTTTCATTTATAATTAGCCATTTTAATACTCACTCCACTCACTTCCTGATTATAATCCTTAAAAATAAATGTTGAAAGTAAAGATTGTTAATATATAGTGTGACTTCCTCTTCCACCCTTCTTAGTCTTCTTGAAGCTATTATACCTAAAGTACCTTTGTAAGGTTTTGGTTGATTAGAGAAACATGTCTGCATGACCAAATTATATCACAGACATCATCAGCTAGTCCTGCTTTTCTAATATATTCCACTCTAGCATGGGTCCATATTTGGCCATCGAATGGGCTAACCATCGAATGGCTGAACAGTGAACAATAAACAGTGAAAGTTCAGTCACCAAGCTTTCATTTCAACAACAGGGTAAGTAACTAGTTGTCCAACACTTCCCCAGCTCATATTCATAAGTGTTCAAACCCCTTTTTTCCACTGGTCTCAGAGTTGGTATATATAGTAAGGGGTGTGTGGGAGGTGAAACACCCCATTTTATGGGGTGAGGGGGTGAAGATCCCCAACTGGGTGGGTTTGAAACACTTCCATGTATAAGATGAGGAAATATTGGACAACTAGTTACTTACCTTGTAGATGTAATGAAACTTCTGTGACTGAACCTTCACTGTTTATTGTTCATTGTTCAGCCATTCAATGGCCAAACATAGACTCTTCTAGCACTACTTAGAGCTGAAATGGTGATGTTTTAATTTCCCAATCTCTGCAAAAAAAGTTCTTAATACTCTTTTAAATTAAATCACCTCTAACCAAAATCTGTACATTACTAGATGGACAAATACTAATGATATAAGAAAGATGTTCCTTTATGGATTGTTCTATATTAGAAATCTCACGGTCAATCAAGGAAGTCACAATAATATAATCATCTAAAGACAGGCAGTATAAGGCTCACCTTTTCTTGAAAAATATTTCTACTGAATTAGTCTCTGTTTCTTATAATGTACACTCACTTAAATTTCTTCTAGTACTGTGGATTACTGTGGGCAATGAAGAATGTCCACTTGTGTCAGGTGCATCACAGGATTCTGGCAACGATGAATGCCAATTGATTATTTTCCAGTATAATCTTTCCCTCACAAATAATTTCAGGTTGTATGCCAGGCTCAATATAGATATTAGTACTAGCTGATTCCTTAATGTTAGCTATTTGAAACTCCTTGTTTTGTAAATTGTTAACTCCTGCATTAGAGATGTTCATTGTTAGGGTCGGGTACTACTTGTATACTTGCATCAACATATTTGACTTCTTCACTGCCTCCACCCAGTTTTTTTCCATTTTTGACAATAAGAATTAATATCATCCCATACAATACTGTTTTCATGATGCATAGCACATTTTTGCATATAAGCAAGTAACCCCTATCCAACAAATTATATAAACATGCCAAATCCATTTCTCAAGTAATATGATGCATAGTCTAATAAAAAGTATTACAATTTACCTTGTGTATAAAACATGTCTTTGCATGTTCACTTCATTGTGAGCTTCAACGGTCACTGCACATGCACTGGTGTGGGTGGCACAAAGGGGTTTACCACTTTTGCAGAAGTGATATTCATAAATCTAAAACTAGCTGAATGAGAGCTATTTTATGAATCATTTTGTAGGTCTTGCTACACAAAACTAGCAGATGTGGTTGCATGGTCTGTCTTTAAGGAAGATGTGATTACATGAACTGTCTTCCAGAAAGCTGTATTTTTGGTAATATGTAAATATGAGTTGTTTCACTTTTCTTTTGTTCCCTCCTGCCAATTTCCAGCTCAGCATCCTAGTGCCTCAAGCCCACACCGGGTATACCAGCTAATGTCCTTACTCTATGTACCAGTGCCAGTAGTGCAATTTGTAGCACACTCACCTTTGCTGTTGGTTGAGCAGAATGCTGTGGGTTCTATTCACCATCTTGGATATTGTATTTATTTTGCAGGGAGGATTAGCATAAAAGATTAAGGTTTAACCTCACAGATACAAGGTGCATGGTTTAATTCTGACTGCAGCCCAAGGTGGCTAGGTTGTAATAATCTACAGACTGATATCCCAATATATGAATATGAACCAGTGAAACCCTTGGACTTAAACTGATCTGCTAGGATCAGTCATGGATCCTAAGGGTGTCCCATAAGTTTGGTCATCTCTACATGACCTAGCCCTCCCCCCACTATGATATGATTACTTCTGAGAAACAGGCATGCAATTGGGATATTGTGGCTATTACCCCCACCCCCACTGCAGCTTGGAACAGGTCTCCTCCCAATGATCACCTCAACCTCCAACAGGGATCATCACAAAAAAAGCTCATGTCACCACCCTTCTCCCAGCTTAAGCATGTCCATCCTCTCCTGCAACTCCATCATTTTCCTGAGACACTAATCGAACCTAGGTTGTAACCTGGGTGAAAGATAAGGCTTTATCCTTCCCTACTACCAGAGTGACTTGAGTTGCTTTGTTTAATGTAATAGCTATGTCAGCTTATGTTAGCTGACACAAAGACCTATGATAGACCGAAGTGTTGAGGTAGTAGGGAATTTCAAAGTGATATAGCTCAGCATCACATCAAGTCTTTATGTATGGGAATCTCATTCAAACGCAAACTCGGAAGCCACACAAATCCCCACAACATATCATATGATATGACAAGGCAAACAGCCAGGTAGAGACATTTGGATTTATTGGAAAAGCTGTTACTACAGATGAGCTGGTGGAGACTCTGTCCCTTTTGAACTGAATCCCAGACTGTCAGATTTCACTTAATCAAAGGGGTGTGTTCAAATCTGACCTTTACTGAATTTTCAAATGTAAAACTTCTGTGTGTTTCTTTGGGGGGGGGGGGGTTCTATTGTTGTATTATAAACTCAGTTAAATATTCCAACTAAAAAAAAAAAAACATGAGTGGTAGTGGAAGGTTCACAATAACTAAGCTCCAAAAGCTCATCTAACGTGTCTTAGAAGCCATTGCATCTTTCAGAGCTATCTATTCCTGGACAGGTTATTCAAGGAGTTATAACTCTTGAAGTATTCATCAACAAAGCCACTATTCCCAATAAATATCTTATACAAGCCGGCATGACTTCCTTCAAAAACTGATATTCATACACTTTAACATCAATGAAATGTCTAAAGAAAAAAAAATCTACTTACTCATTTTGTGCAAATGATGGTGGGGATGCTGCTGCTGATAATCATAATAACTACACAATGTACAATCTCTGGTTCATAACAAACAACCAAGATTAAAATTTATTATTGTTCATTTAAGTAAAGTGACCAAAGCAGCATATGATAGAATTCAGCAAAGTAAATCTACAAGTCTTTTTTTTTTCTTTTACTGGAAGAATAACCCCTATTTTCAAATATCCCTGCTTATTTCATTCAAATTTCAAGTCAGGGATTACAATATATAAGCTGAAAGGCATGCTATGCTGATATTTCAGAGTCTTCTGCTTGTTTCTATGGTGGCCATAGATTCATAGATAATTACTAGGCTAACTGCCCTCATGGACAATTTTTTTTAAGCCTAGCCAATTACCCCCTGTGAGAATCAAACACTGCACCTTGTGTTTCTAAGGTAAACACCTTAACCATTACGACACCCTGCCACCCGTGCTCTTATAGGTTGTTTAATAACTAGCTGGGCAGTATTCTAATACCCCTCAACTTATGGGATGCAATGAGATTTGCTTCTTCTGCATAATCATCATGACTGTGTCTTTAAGTAGTGGTGGAATTGTTTTCTATACAACAGTAAGTATATAATCATATTCCATGCAATGCATATGATTGTATGATTAGACTTTGAGGCACCTAATTCTTTGAGAATAAAAGAATATGAGTTGCTATGATTGATCTGAGAAATTCGATAGGGGTAGCTTTAGATAGCTGAACTAGAGCCCAAGGGAAGATAATAGGTGTGAAAAAAGACAGAACATTTCAAACTGGGTATAGCTCAGCTGTACTGCCAGATTCTATACACAAGGTGCTTCAACAAATATAAGCCCAAAACCACAATGGATTTTAGATAGTAAAACGCTGATAACTGTGCAGATCTCTATGAGTAACTGTCAAATCAAGTATTAATACTGAGTTATCATATTTGTCTTCACATTTAGAATATTTCAGAATATTTTATGAAAATGAAATGAATGGCAGTGAAGGCATTATGCCATTTGCCTTTGCCAGAACAACTAGTTTGCTATACACCACACAAGCACTTCTCACTGTTTTGGAGATCATCGTATCCTTCTGAGTCGTTTAAAATTTGGGCACATTCATCTTACCTGCGTTACTTAAAAAAATGCAACATCTGCACAGCTGATCTACAAACTTCCCAGGCATTAGCATTGGACTTTCATATACTATCTTACCATTAGATTGTTTTATAATGTTTTATGGGAATAAACTGGATGACAATGAGGGTACAGCATTTATTTCTGCTAAAACTAATAGGATTTCTGCACAAGTGCTTAGCTTTGACATGTCATCTCATATATGTTAGAAACCATTATTTCATGTTAAACGCAGTCTGCAGGATTGAAGAAACTCTTTGTAGAGTTCATGTAGAGCCTACACAGAGTGCTTCTGTGTACATGAAGTTATGCCTGTGGCGATGCCGCAAAATGCATATTAATGAAGCATGGCACACTTAAGCAAGGCATTGTGACATGCAAAAGTGTTTTTTTTACGCAAAACCTCTTCAGAAATGTGAATAGCATTTCTGTATAAGGTGGCTGTCTGCTAAATCTTGATTGTACTCAATTGAGTGTGGCCATGGCAATTTCTTTCCCTTGTTTGAAATTTGGCAGGGTCCCAAGCACATTTAAATTGGGAAAAATTGTACAGGTGACCCTGCCATAGATATGTCATTCTGCATTAATTAATTTCATATATTTTATTGTTTTTCTTTCTCTTTCTTCTTTATTTTTTTTTTCACGTTTGTGCGATGCTTAGCTCGTTTGCATATTCTACATTTTTATTATTCCTTTTTTTTTACATGTTTGCATGATGCTTAGCTCATTTGCACAACTGGACCATCCAGTCAGAAATGACCCAGAGAGCCAAAAATAGAAACTAGATTAATTCAATTAATACCACTGGGCATTGTTCAAACCTAATAAGTGAGGCTGTGCTGCGCTAACACCAAGTTAACAATTAATACAATGTCATGTAACTAATTCTGTGTCAATAGGTAGTAAGTCTAGGTCTAAAATGCAAATGATTCTGAGTTCTAGTACAAGGTGAGCAAACCTTTCTTTTACTGTGTTGATATCGCAGATTATACAAATGAAGTGCAACATAAACAAGTGTTTTCCAACCTTCTTGTGGTAAGAGCTGTAAGTTTAGGAGTACTGTACACATGGTCCTGGGTCCGAAACCACATATTCCATACAGTTTTAATGTTGTTCCACGTCACGTCATATTAACTGCCACTCATAACATCTGGCATAGCGTAGCTGATATTAATATTTACATGTATGAGGGCTGAGCCACTTATATTATGACAGTCATTTACCTATTCACTTATTGAGGTATTGTGCATATATTATCAAAAATATGACTGTGGGTATAATGTGGACTATATTCATGCAAGTATAGTTCTGCAATCCCATTTGAATAACAGAGCTACACAACTGGATGTGTATCAAATATCCTTGGAACTGCATTCTTTTTATTTATTTATTTATTATCCTATTGTTGCGCATCACTTAACATCAGACAAACAGATGCACCCTGGCTTACTGGGTTTGCGTGATGGCAAGCGGCGCACAACTTTGTCAAATGTATCAAAAACCAGAAAGTGTACACTCACAGTAAGCACAATATGTGCAGTTGGGGGGAACCCATATATTTAAAGTGCAATTGACAAGAAATGCTCATTATACATTGAGCTTGATCTTTAGGAGACATACATACATACATACAGATGTTTCAAGCATGGGCATTAAAGCCCTTCTAGCCTGCCAATATGCCAAAACATTTGCTCCCATAATAAATATCCAGGCTGTTCTTAAAAATATCTAAACTAGTACTTGCTTTAATGTAATTTGGTAGTCTGTTCCAAGCATCAGCTACTCTGTCAGAGAACCAACTAGTACACTTCTCATTCCTATAGAATCTACTGCATAGGTTATCTGATGATTCTCTAGTACTTTTTGATAACCCCAGACATTCCCAGAGGTAGTTGTCCCTAAATGCCTTATATACCTGAGCAAGATCTCCTCTTAAATATTTGTAAGAGACACTGTACAAGTTCAGATATTTTAGTCTTTCATAATAACTTAGATTTTCACATCCATGGATGCCCTTAGTATATTTCTGCTGTACTCTTTCCAGTTTATTCATGCTTGTTTTCCTATAGGGTTTCCATATTGTTATTCCATACTCAAGTTTGGGTCTAATGTAACTAACAAACAATGACTTCATTATGTTTGATTTCCTAGACTTTATAAATATTTTTATACAACCTATAGTTCTATAACTATCATTAGCCAATTGGTTGATATGATTAGAAAAACTCACAGCTGAAACTACCCATGTACCCAGGTCCTTAGATGAGTCTACAGTTTCAATCACTGTGCGCTGTATTAAATATTCACCTTTCAGTTTATGTCTCCCAAATCTTATATGCTTAGTTTTTGATGTATTTATCAACATATTATTGTCCTGTGCCCAAAATGGTCAATTTAGTCAAATTTGTTTGCAGTCATGCCTTATCTGTAACACTTGTAATCAGTTTACACGATTTCAGGTCATCAGCATATAGATGGTAGAATACCTCAGATGAAAAAGTAAGGTCTGAAAGATACAATCTAAACAAGTAAGGGCCTAGTACAGAGCCCTTTGGGACACCTTGACTGTAACCAAGGAGTTCTTCTGTCCAGTTGGTGTGTGACACTTGCCATGTCCAATTTGTAAGCCATGCAGCTATCCATCTTATCAACAGTACATCAATACCTAGTTGTACTAATTTATTGATCAGTGTTTTGTGCATGACCCTGTCAAATGCTGAAGTTAAATCTATATAAATCACATCACAGCACAATTTTTCATTCATAGCTGTTATTATATTGTTATAGAACATCATGTTACACATGGTAATAGATCTATTTTCAAAATATGCATGCTGATATATGGTTTCAAGTCCCAACCTATCTAGTTCTGACTATAACTTATCCAGTATTACCTTCTCCATTATTTTTTCATAACATGAAAGTAGACTTAAGGGTCTATATGATTCTGGTTTGTCCTACTCCCCTTTCCCTTAAAGACAGGCTTAATAAGTGCATGTCTCCAATCTTGAGGAATCTCCCCATATTTATATGACCTAGTGAATAACAGATGTAATGGCAGTGTAAGTTCTTGCTTAAGTGTTCTCAAATCATTGTTACTTATTCTGTCTCCTCCCTGCACTTTGCCTGGATCCAGTTTGCACAGTTCTTTTTCAATATAATCTAATTTGATTCCAGTATCTGGGGTTACCTGGATGTCACTAGGACAACTTACCACCCCTTTTGTGGAGCCAAACTGTTTTGCATAAGATTTTGTAAATATATCAATAATCTGTTGTGTCTGAGAATACATTTTAGAATCTGCACACAGTTTATCAATTTGCGTATCTTTACTCCTTCCACATCTTATGTATCTATTATGCTCAATATCTTTATATAAATTTTCTTCAGATTTTTCTTGATCTTGTCTAACACTATGCTTAATCTGTTTGTCAGTTTATTTCAGTTTTCAAAGTTGTATTTCTACCTCTCTTCCATTTCTTATATTTTTTGCCTCTCATCTTAATCAGGTATCTTGTTGTTAGCGAAAAATACCCCCCTGATGTTACGTGGCTAGATCCTGATGTTAAATTTTTTTTGACATTTTGCACTCAATTTCTCTTTCAAAACTTTCCACATTCCATCTGCAGTTTTTCCACTGAACACCTCACTCCAGTTAGTTTTATATAGTAACTGTTTTGCTTCCTTATAATCTGTAATTAATCTTCTATACATTGGTTTAGATTTCAATTTGGCAGAATTATCTAGCAACAAATTAACCTTTATGACCCCATAATCACTGCACATCAATAGTGGTAAAACTTGACTTGAAGTTAAAGTAATTTCTTTAGGAACACAAACAATATCTAGTATATTCTATCCCCTGGTAGTTTTTTTTTACAATCTGAAGCATTTGTTGTTCCTGAATATACTCTGTGAATAATTTATTTACTAACGTTGTTGAATCAATATTATTCCAGTCTGTTTCTGGTAAATTTAAGACCCCAGCTAATACTATTCTTCCCTCCTGTGTTTCATGTAAGAAATGTATGGATTCCTCTAGGTTATCTGCACTTGACTTTGGTGGTCTGTACACTCCAACAATTGTTATATGTTCCAGGGTTGTCTTTATTGTCACAGTTACACAGTCTATAGTATTTGTATTATCATTGAACATGTAATAATCACAGGTCTCATAGCTATCTTTAATGTCTATCATAACACTTCCACCTGATTTTTTGTTAGAATGTCTGTTACAGTAAAAACATTTATACCCTGACAGAACTGGTTTCCAGTCATTGTTCTTTAACCATGTTTCACAAACTATAACAACATCAATCTTGTGGGAACGTAGCAACTTTTCTAATAAAAACCCTTTATTATTAATGCTCCTAGCATTAACAACCATCAGAGATGCATCAAATGTTACTGTCTGTGAAGTGTTAAATTTTTGACCTGGCAAAAATCCTGGCTAGTGTTTGTCAAATATTGCAAAATATCTTCTGCAAAAATTCTCTTCCCTGATCTAGACAAATGCACACCATCCAGTCAGAACACGTGTGCCCAAAAGAAGGCTTGGATGCTCTATACATTTCCATTTTTTTAAAACAGGACATTTTTTCCATGTTAGTGTTTATCCAAAAAATCTTATCATTCACAGTGACCTAACTATCTTTTCTATAGGTGATTTGTGAAAGTATGTCCTAACACCAGTACAAGCTATACTATCTAGGAGGGCTGTCAGTTCCCGACTAACAGTCAGAAAATCCTTGTTGGTGACATCATTTGTACCAACATGAATAAAAGCAGATTCATACTTCCTTACATTAAGGCATTCCAAGGCTTGTTTCACATCTTCTATTTTTGCTCCTGGCAAGCATAACACTACTCGATGTTCATTATCACCTCTGCAAATATATGTATCAGTTCCTATAATAACTGAATCTCCAGTTACAAGAATATTTTTGCTGACCATCTCTGAAGAATCTTCAGCTTCTAATACAGTCATTTCAGCTCTATCAATTGTTACAAAGGATAGATCTTCATCACTATTAGTCTTATTAATTCCACTGTTTTCATTGCGTATTAAATTCTCATCCACCTTTCATTGTAAATCCACAGCTCGAGCCAGGTAGTCAACATCTGTCTTTCTCTTCTTTTTTCTTACAGTAATGTTCTTCAGTCCTTTCATTTCAGTTTTGATTTCTTCCTTTTCACCTGCCCCTTGCCTCTTTTTTCTACTTTTTCCATTGGAAAGGTGATGCCTTTTTCTGTAGACTGAGGGTTTTCTGATAGACAGATATCTTCATTCCCTGTCACCAGTGTGTTACATAACAAAGCAGAATCCTTTTTACTACGTATTCTTTTTCCTTTACAGTCATTAGTCTTTCTTGTTATTTGTTAAGAACTTCTTCCTTTCTTTCTTTTTTGTTTCCTTCTAAACAAACCGGATTCTCAGATTGCTGAGTACTTGCATCCACAATTCCATAGTTCTCAGGGGCCTCATCATCTTTCATGGGAGTTGAATGTTCTTTGCAGAAAATGGATGCATCATTTCCTAAATCTGTTCTATTTGTTCTATGCCTAATATTATTTAGTTCATCTGTCCAATCATTAATATATGATACAACAGTTCTCCAAACCATGCCAATTGCACATGTGCAATCACCATCATTAAGTCGAGATTTGCTTCTAACAATGGTAAGCAAATCATCCAACTTTTGACACGAGGAACAAAGATCACCAGTGTTATCAGCTAGTACCTTTAAATATGCATAGCATTTATTACACTGTACAAGATACTTGTGCATTAGCAAATTGTTAATTGCATACTCATTTAAGGAATCCATATTCAGCTTTAATTGAATAAAATATTGCAAAGGAAAAAAATTACACCAAGTAGCAAAGAATTCAAAGGAACTTAAATCAACTTCTATGACAAAAATTATACCAGACATGGCTGGTGTTGGAGAGGGTGTGTGCTTCCACGTACAACATTGAGGTGTTCAGGAGTCTAAAGTCTTTGTTGAGCTCATAGTTAAGGAACAGAGACTATTCAGGATCCCAGTATAAGTCTGAAGCCTGGAGTAGTGTGGCTAGGGCTTTGACCAGTGTGACAGGCATCCCACACACTGGTGAGCAATGTTGTCATCATTATGATGATCTCCGTCGAGGGAAGAGGGATACTGTTGATTAGTGGACTAGGGGATGTAGAGCAGGAAACCCTCCACAGATGTGTAAGCATCAAATGCATTGACCAATTGTAAATAGTTATAGCTGAATATAGTCAAGACTGGCATTCATAATGGCATTGTGTTTTGTTTTTCTTTTTTCCACAGCTGCTGAAGAAAGGTATGCATGCATATGAAAAGTACTGTTATTGTAGCTTTTAACTGTTAAAGACAGATTACTTGTTATTTCAGACAGTTGTATATAATTGTGCATACATATCTCAACTGTAAAAGAAAGTATGCATGCCTTTCTCTGTAGCACAAAGCAATCATTTCACATTCTCAAATAACAGTGAGCATGCATGTATAAAGTGTTAAAGGAAAATATGCATGCATTAGTCTGTAATCCAAAAGAAAAATACAGTATTACAGTAGTCAGCAGTTTTGGATTCAAAGACGACATTTCCCAAATATACAATAGTAGGTACAATAGTGTTATGTTCTCATCATTATATACACAATACTGTTAGCTAATCATCATTATAGCAAGTTACTTTCAGATCTCAATATCTCTGGCATTAATGGCCTGCTGTCAAGTGTAATCATGCATATGGCATATGTGCAATATATGCACACATGTATGATTGCTGGCTGCAATCTGATCAGTACTACAGTGTCCATCTTTAAGTAACTAGGAAGTCTTCAAAGTAATAAAGACATTTCTTAGGAGTTTATAGTGTTAAATGAATAGAGAAATAATTATAGAAAACTTTTGTACATCAGCTATGAAATTAATAATGTTTTCCTGTTTTTTTTTTTTCTCACCCCACCCCTTTTCTTCTTTTTTATTGTTTAATTTGTTTTCCTTTTGTTGTTATTATGTATAATGTTGTATTTCTTCATTTTAATTTATTATTTCTAATTTTGTTTGTATTTGTTGCTATATGAATTTATTTTTATTTTTGTTATTATGTTTATTTTTTTCTTTGTTCATCTATTTTTTCATGTGTCTATTTTTTTTATTTTCATTTCTTTATTTTATAATGGTATGTTATTTTTTTAATTACTACTGCAGAGCAGGGCGGCAGGTCCCAAGTGACCCTTTTATTCTCACTCCACTGGCTACAGCACCAAGGCTCAGCATGTCTGGGCTGCAGCATGGCAGCACCCCCTCTGCTCCTCTTGCACTACCTGGGCCTTCAGTTAGTTCTGCCCTAGATGATAGGCCTGCAGTCCCTTCTGGGAGCAGTAGAGGAGGGGTGCATTTATCACCTGGAATGAGTTGCCAGGAATGGTGCATAGGATTGTGCACCACACAGTGGACACACACATATGCCGGATGGAGCACATGCTCTCCATCCTGGTGTAGAGTACCCATTGAAGACGCACACAATGGGCAGTGCAGCTGCTGAAGCAATGAGGGAACAGTCCACTGGATGAGAACTCGATTTCCAGTGTCACCCATCCTAATGCCCATGAGACCTTGGTTTCCTCACCTTCACCGCAACCATGCAGTTCACCCCCTTCTTGTGTCCTTCATCATCCCTGTATCTTGTCTTGTATGTCCTGCCTATCAGCAATTGCTTTCTCACCTTGCCAACTTACCTGCCCCAGACATGCCTATGTCCCTTCCCCAACATTCCTCCCTGACCAAAAAAAAAGGGGGGGGCCTGCTCCCCCCCCCAAAAAAAAAAACATCCCATACATAGCTTTCCATTTTGCATGTGTCCAGTTGGCTATATAATATGATTATGTTGTCACCTCTGTCTCTGGAGGTGACATTCCAAATTCAGCTAATATTGTATATATCTGTTCAGTTTTTACTGTTGAAGAAACGTATAGATATGGTTCTTTCCTACACCATTCTTGCACATTTCTTTTCTTTAAAGAATCAGTGTGAGATGGTGTGTGATGCACACCATTGCTAAGCAATGGTAAAAGGCAGTAGTATCAGTAAATGTATATAAAATTATCATACACACCTGTAAAATTCATGCCTACACCTCATTTTGAACTAAATACTGTCTGCCTCCAAAAACAATGCATTAACCTGTCTGGACAGAGTCAGTTTATTAGCAGGTGTATTTAATACTATTAATATTAACTGTCACATTTTATCTTTATATTTTCCATTTGTACTCCCAAGTGCTTGCTCCTTATATCATCAATGTCATATTTTCAACATTAAGTGTGTATGAAGCATCACAGGTTCATAGGTTCATAGGTAGGTACTAGGCTATCGGCACAAGGGCCTATGTAAGCCTAGCCAACAAGGTTCCCTGGCTTACGCCACCCAAGAAAGTTATTTTCTTGTGCCACTGTCGAGCAGAGACACAGAAGTGATCCCTGGGGTGTATTTCCCATCCACTCATCAAGATTTTTCTTGAAGAGTGCTAATGAAGAACTTTGCTTGACATAGATGGGTAGCCTGTTCCAGAGTATGGGAAGTCTCTGGGACAGGAATCTATCCCTCCAGCATGTCCTGTTTATTGTGGTGACAAGGTTTAGGTCACTAGAGCATGTAGCTCAGAGGGATTGAGATTTCTTTAGGTGTAGCATGTCCAACAGCTCTGGGTTTGACATAGCTTTATATGTTAGGCAGAGATCACCTTGGAGTAGGCAATATGCTATGGAGTAAAGCTGGAGTTTTTTGAGTCGGTCAGTGTAGGACATTTGTTTGAGGCCAGTAATGCTCTTTGTGAGGTACTTCTGTGGCCTTTCCAGCTGCTGCAGATGTCTTGTGAGGTACATTCCAAAAGGGGGTTTGTACTCTATAATGGGTCTAATGAGTGTTGAGTAGAGGGGAACAATGACCTCTTTTTTCCTGGATGAGAACCCTTTTATGATGAGGTGTGCCACGTAGAAGGACTTCCTGACTACTGTGGCGATGTGACTATCAAAGGATAGACTACTGTCCACCTGGGTCCCAAGGTCTCTTATCACACATTCGGTGTTAAGTAGATTGCTGCCTATGTGGTAGTTCATGGGTACAGAGTTTTTACCAAAGGTGATGACACTGCACTTTTTGGCTTTGAGCTTGAGGCCATGGCTCTGACACCAGGCATCTGTCTTAGCGAGGCCCTTCTGTAGGATATCCACATCATTTGGGACTTGACTATGGCTCCTAGTTTGCAGTCATCTGCGAATTTCATTAGCCAGAGGCCTTCTATGTTAGCCTGTACTTCAGAGAAGTAGATACCAAACAGGAGAGGTCCCAGGATGGAACCCTGTGGTACTCCACTTGTCACTGCTTTGAGGTCAGATTTGGAGTCTGCAACTTTTACAGTGTAGGTTCTGTCAGTGAGCCAGTTGGCAACCCATCTTGTGATGTAGGGATTTATACCTAGTTTAGTGAGTTTAGCTATAATTCCAGAATGGGGGATGGTGTTGAAAGCCTTGGTGAGGTCAAGATAGGCTGTGTGAACCACCTTACCCTCATCTACGGCTTTGGTGACTGCCTCAAAGAAGTCAATCAGGTTCAGGAGGCATGATCTGCCTTTCACAAACCCGAACTGGGTGGGATCCAGAGTTTGGAGTTACCAATGTCTTTGTTTATGAGTTCCATGATGATACGTTCCATGGCCTTGCAGAACAGGCTCATCAGGCTAATAGGTTGATAGTTCCTAGGATCAGTGGTGGCCCCCCCTTTGTGTGGTGGGATAACTGTTGCTGTGCGCCATTCAGTGGGCACAAAGCCTGATGCGAAGCTTTTATTGAACATGGTGCTTAAGTGGGGAGCCAGTTCATTCTGAAGTTCGTGTAAAACGCAGCCTGGGAGGTTGTCCGGTCCCATGGATGCTGTGTTTTTGACTTTGGAGAGTGCAGCTTTTACCTGCGTAGTTGTGATTACAGGGACTCTGCATTCTTCCTGTATAGATATGAGCCCTTTAGTGGGTGAGGGGGGTAAAGTTAGCACTGAACCTATCTGCCAGGATGTTGGCAATATCAGTTGGTTCTGTAATTTTTGTGCCTTTGTGTTGTAACTCAGAGCAGATCTGGGTGTTGCCACTGAGATTCTTGACATAGCTATATAATGTTTTGTGGTTGTCCTTAGAATTAGTGGTGATTTTGTTTTCATAGCTAGCTTTGGAGGATCTTATAAGGGATCTCAGTTTCTTACTGAGGCTGACCAGGGAGCTCCTCTACTCATGGGATTTTACTCTCTTTTGCAAAAGTTTCTTCCTTCTGTTGTACAGTTTGTTTATGGCAGGGGACCACCAGATTGGCTTCCTTTTTTTGGAGGATAGCATCTTGGTTCTGTTTGGGATAGCACGATCCATGCACTCATGTAAGTGCTTATAGAGTGCATTTGTGTAGGATTCAGCAGTTGTAACTGTATTGTCCATCTGCATGGGTGTCATGAAGTTCACCACTTCTGTCTTAAGAAGCATGAAGTTGGCTTTGAAGAAATTTTTACCATGGTTTTCTTAATGGGGGGTGGGGGCGGGATGTGGATATCAAGGGTGATTAGCTTATGGTCGGATCGGACCAATGAGGACCTGACTTCAGGTGTGAAACAGCGGTCACTCATGTTGGTAATGACTAGGTCTAGGATATTGTTGCCCCTGGTGGGAGTGTGGATAAGTTGAATTCCGAGTTGGTACACAATTAGTTTTCCCAGTTAATGGTGGGGTAGTTGAAGTTGCCCATTATTAGGGAGTTTGGTTGAACCCTAATATTTTCCAGTACATCAAGAAAAGAGGAGTGGGAATCCTGGGGCATGGTGGGGGATCTGTAGCAAGTATAATTTGGATTGCAGTTTTGCCCAGAGTTAGTTGCACTTGGATAACCTCAGATTCATTATTCTGAGCAACTAGCCTGGAGGTGTGGGTATCCTTAATGAATATGGACACACCTCTGCCTTTGGTGTTTCGGTCCAGGTTACATGGCAAAAAAGTTTGGTATGCGTTATGGCCTGGTAGTGCAGGGGTGCTCTCTGGTGTCTTGAACCAGGTCTCAGTCACTGCACAGATATCGATGTTCTCCATTTTATGGAGTGCCTCGAGTGAGTGCATTTTGAGATTTAGACTTCTAGCATTGAGTAGCATTACCCTCAGTTTTTGCTTGCCTGTTCCTGTTACGATGGTGAATTTGTTATTTGAACCTTGCCTAAAAAAGACACTATAGGGGCAGCAAGAGTCTGTGGGCTATGTGTCATTTGGGTTGTGTTTGGGTTGTGTTGGGGGATGGAAGTTGCTTGCGTTTCTGCTTTGGAGGTCTCTGTTGCTTAGACAGATTATTATTGAGAGCCTCCGTGAATGTTTTTGTGTTACTATGTGTGGATTTTGGTGGTGTATATTTAGTGAGACTATGTGATGGGTGTGGTGCAAATGTTTACCTTCTCCTCATGACTGTCAAGTTCAGTCTTGGTTAAAGAGAGTTTACCTCCAGTTTGGCTAGATAAGTGCATCTCTCACAGGTTGTAGTGTTGGGTGGTAGGAGGAGAGGGTTGTCTATGTATTTGAGGCAATTTCTACATTGCCTCATGATGCCCAGATTCATCAGATAGACGGGAGAGAACACTGGGAGCTGACCCTTGGACATACCTGAATAAAAAACTATTTCCTCTAGATAAGTGAGGAAAGTGAGTACAAGAGCTGTTTTCCTCTAGGCAATGAGGAAGATTGAGTGCTATAGTAACTAGTAGCTTATTTAGTGCTTGCAAGTGCTGAACAAGTGCTGAGTATGAATAAGCAAATTTAACTGCTAAAACTAAGAATCCGTATCTGCACTAGACGAGTTACAGGACAGAAACAAGTGCAATTGCAGTCTTTCAAATCAGAAAGTTGAGAGAGATGGAAGCGATTGCCCAAATGGCCAGTAACTACAATTTCTGGTCCAGAACCACTCCTTATGTGGCAGACAGGTTACCTAGTGCCTACCACTCCCACTGATAAGCTAGAAGGCTTCCCTCCAACACAGAAAGGCTTGGGGGGCTCCGAAGCTTACATACAGTCCTGGATACACCAAATCTGTATCTGGAACACTAGTTACAGGAAAGGTAGGAAACAAGCTTACAGTTTTTTTTTTTTTCTTTTACAGAACAGTAGCAAAAACAGTAGTAAAAACAATTCACATGCAGTGCAAGCTAGCACACTTGAGTTGTTGTTAGCACACTTGAGTATGTAGCAATATTAGACCAAACACAGTTTAAAAATGCAATTAAATTAAAAAGGACTAAAAGCAAGTGCAGAAAGAGTTTATTAGGTAGAATGTGGTAAAGAGATGGGACTGGGGGAGTGTCCCAGATCAAATCTACAGTGGGGCAGGCAGCTGCAAAAGCCACCAAATTTAAACTACAAGCCAAAAATAGGGAGGGTGAGTGGGACAAAACAGTTTCAACAGAGATCTAAGCAACAACTAACAGTACAAACTCTAAAACCAAAAAAATATACTCAGCTCTGTATATTTTTAGATCAGTCTCTCAGAACAGGGAGACGACAGTTTCAACAGAGATCTAAGCAACAATTAAGAAACTCTATAACCAAAAAATTGCATGATAGACATCAATGTTCTATAAAGCCTGAGTGAGCAATCCCCATTTATTTTTATAAGGCATGTGTGCCCCATGCTGCACATCGGGCAGCCTCATTAAGCAAGGCAAATAAATATTTTAATAAATAACAGAATGAGAATATCAGTGAATAGTATTAGCTACAGCTTTATTTGGAATTAGTTCTATGTGGCCAAAAAAGGAACATATCATTCTCTGATGTTAGTTACTACCTAACACCAAAAATTCAGTTAAGTAGCAGGTGAAGTCTGCAATTTTATAATCAGTGTGTGAAATACAGCTGCTTGTCAACTGACTCTGTAGCACCATCTGTTAATGCATCAATTCAACCTTGTTTTCATTCAGATAGTACTGGATTCAAATAGAAGTGTATGTAATAGTTTCACATAGTTTTAAGTGTAAATAAAAATCATAAATTGGGATACTTTTGAGTCTGTGTCATCATTTTTGTGGAACATGGTGATGGTTTCAAATACAGATTTATATAATAGCTGTAATTGCGTTTGCCGTAGGCATGTGTCGTTACATGATGTGCGCTATCGCACACCATTAAACATAGATTCTCTAAAGAAAGGAAATGGAGAAGACAGGAAAGAGGTAAAATGGGGAATAAACAGGGGGAAAATAAAGTGAAAGGAGGGTAGGACTGTACAGGAAGGGAGTGGGAAAGAACCATGGCTTCCCAGTTCTGCAACAGCAAAACATGATCATATATGAAGAATATTAGCTGAATTTGGACTGTCACCGCCAGAGAGAGAGGTGGCCACATCATAATCATGTTGTATAGCCAATTAGACTAAATCAAGGGTGTCACAAAGACACATGTGAAATGGAGAGCTATGTAGGGGACAATATTTGTTTCTTTTGGGGACAGGTGCCCTTTTTTTTCTTTTTGGCAGAGAGAGGGGAATGTTGGGGCAGGAACCTAAGTATATGTGGTTACGGTGAGGTAAGGCATGTAGGTGATGAAGCAATAGCAGACAGACAGGTCATGCTAAGCAAGACCCATGGATGATGAAGGACACAAGAGGGGGTAAACACCATGGCTGTGGAGGAGGGAACATCAAGAGCCCATGGACATCATGTTTAGAGACAGTGAGAATCGAGTCCTCACCCAGTGGCCTGTCATCACTGTCACCTCACTGCACCAATGGCTGTAGTGTCTGATGTCTGGGTCTCCTTGTATTATTCAGAACAATGATGGAGAGCAGGTTCTCCACACACTGTAGGCATGCACCAACTTTGTGGCACACAATCCTATGCACCGACCTTGGCAGTTCATAGGGGGTTATAAAATCACCATCTCTGCCACTGTTCCCAGAGGGAACCACTGGCCTATCCTGTGGGGAAGAACTACCTGAGGTCCCAGACAGTGCAGGGGCAGCAGAGGGGGTGATACCAGGTTGTGTCTCTGACATGCTGGGAGATGGTGCTGTAGCCAGTGGAATGGGGAAAGGTGGCTCCTGTGGGACAGGCCTACCCTGCTGTGCTGTGGAAAACAAGTTAAAAAAAGAACATAAGGGGTGGGGAGAGAGAAAAAAAAGGGAGAGCATTAGCAACATCATAAGTGAAATACAAAACAGTGATACAAATATTTCACTCTACTATGTTACCTTTACTTTAAACAATACTAATTGTAAACAATGTTTTTTATAATGTTTATGAATACCCAGTTAATAACAGATGCACACTATAGTACAGATTTCAGCCAGCAATCCTTGATGTGTGCTACATTGCCCATATGCTGTGTCCAATTCTACTAATTACATTTTTCAGCAGGCCATTTGTGCCACTGCTTGAGAGGTCTGCAGTTACAATGCAATAATGATGGAAATGTAACAGTACTTATTCATTTGGTAATTGTGGTATTTGAGCTCACAGCTGACTACTCTCTACAACCATAGTGGCTGTGTTCCCACAGAGTACTGCTTGCATACTTTCCTATTACAGTTGCGAGATGTATGGTCTATTTTATAGTACTGCATTCATAGGCCTCAAACTCTTACAGCAATTAATGTGAACAAAGTTATATGTAATAGGGGTCCAAAGTCAAAGAAATATGGATGACTCTTACATACTTGCTCCTAAAAACTTATTAAGGTGATACAGTTACAGGTTTTGCACTTGCATGACTTTTCTGAAGGGTCTGAGATCTGAATCTCACACGTCTGACATTACTTAGTGACATCAGTCCTCAACACTTATGCAATTATTTGATTGAAAACCACAATTATGTCTGAAACTATACAAAGACTGAACATTTTGTGGACATCTGTACAGCTGACAGGTATTACTGCATTACATACCAACTAAGCCCATACCTCACAACCTCTGACAGCCAATCACATGGACAAAGCAATACATACTAGATGTACAAAGGCACATAAATAGCAATACATTTTACATATTCTGCTACAAACCTAGATATGTGATGCAATAAAAAACATTGCATTAGCACAGATGTTCTGAAAGGTATGAAGTATGAGACACAAATGTAATTTTCTAACTGCAGTCCTCAATGCTTTGGCTAAGATTTGCCAGAAAAAAACAATTTATGAGAAGCAAGCCAAAATTATGAGGCAACAATCTGAACATTATGCAGAACCCCTACAGTTGAGAGTTATTACACAGCAGTCTTTAACTTTTAATGCTACAGTAACAGTACTGTTGTGATACATACATACCTCATGCTGCCCACATCTGTGCCAATCGACTTTCATGGTGTCTAACATTCAGATCATGATCTCCCTCAGCTGTGGAAAAAACAGAACAAAACAGAATACCTTTATGAATACCAACCTGACTATATGCAGATTTAAACTATTACAAGTAATGTTTGAAAGTCATACTTACACATCTGTGGGGTGCCACCAGTCAGACATTCCTTGATCCAGCAGTCAAGAGTATCTCTCCTCCTCTTTCTGAGGTCTCAGTAGTGGTTCCTACACTGATCACCAATGCTGGGGATACTGGTAGCACTTGTCAGAGCCTGGGCCAGACTATTTAATGCCTCTGTTCTTGATTACGAGCCATGATAGTGCCTTTGCAGGAGCTGGGGCCCATGATTATTCACTAGGAGTCCAATAAAAACTTTGAACTCCTGGACATCCCACCTTTGAGCCCTAAATCTCAAACCCACTCCAGAAACGTCTTCCATGTCTGTCACAGAGCAAGACCAATGTAAAATGATATTTTCCCACCAACTGCACTTATCGTGTTTACTCAGAGGGTACACTTTTTAATTTGGCAACATTTGAAAAAGCTGTGCATCATTTACCATCATGTAAACAGGGTGCATAGGGTGAAATGTATTTGTGCAATGGTAATCAATGCAAAAGTTTGGTAACTAATGCAATTTGTATGTTATTTGAGATACAGGCAATTCTGTAAATGCGTTGATCCAATGGGAAGTGCATGGCAAGCAAGAATATACTTGCCTGAACATAGAACATATTATACCCACAGTCATACATTTGCTATTAACTAGACAATGCATAGATTAATAAATAATTACATAACTGATGCAATATTACTATGTCAGTCCTAAGTCATATAAATATTATATAAGCTACACTAGGTCAACTGCTGTGAGAGTTACTATAATGTGAATTGGAACAACATTAAAATTGAATGACATACACTGTATTCGAACCCTTGACCATATGGATGCTAGTTCTGTACTGATAGTTATTGCCACAGAAAAGTTGGGAAATCCTTTCTATATGTGTCAGTCCATTGCTAAAAACTGCAATGTCACAACATTAAAACAGTGACTATACTCCTTGTACTTGAACTCAGGACCATCTCGCCTTCAGACCTTGACTTAACACCTGCTGCCATAGAGTAAGTTACATAACATCCCCTAAGTTAGTATTCATTGTTATGTTCTTGCTGTTAATGGCAGTGCAACCACGCTTAGCAGGTTTGTGCAATGCACAACTACATTAATATAAAGCATTTGGTTTATATTTTTGGCTGTCTTGGTCCTGTCTGCTACTTGGGTGGTCCAGTCATCCATTTTGTGCAATGCCACTCTACATGCAAAACTGTTTAGCATAGGCAAACCTGTTTGTGCTAAGCAAAGCATTGTGCAAACAATGCCCCCACCCCTCTATCACCCATTTAGGTAAGACAAGACAAGAAACAATGGGGAAATATAGTTTGGTACTACAAAGGAGGCATGTCATGCATCTTCAGAAAACAGGATGGCTGCCTTATCCCTGTTTGCCACACAAACAGCTTGGCAGCAAACAACTTTAAGTTATCCACCACACAACAACCTTCCACAATGTATTTTAACTGATATTAAGCCATCAGCTGTTATTTGTGCATGTATTATATGATATAGATTTCAATGTACTGCAATTAGTGATCACACAACCTGTTAGGACTATTGCTTGAAATTATACCAGTCTGTGTTGCTTGGTAATTCAGCAGTTATCTGACCAGTATTCAGAGATATGCAGTGTGAAAGCCAGTTTACCTCAATTTATATTACATTGTGTGTGTATATTAACTGGGAATAGTATGATATGCAATTGTCAGCAAATGAAGGCAAGGTTGGAAGTATTTGGAAAAATGTATACACTGATCTTTTGGTGGTGGAAGCAAAGATGAATTCCTGTTATGGCACATGCAGGGGTACAATGTTCTTTCAAGGTGGTTGGGCAAACTGAGGTCATATTATGGCACAGCTTTTGTATGTAAAGATATTATATTACAAACATATGATGCTAAAGTAAGGCCATATGAATGTGTGAATCTTGCATGGCTAAAGACTAATACTTTCTTATAAACACATACAAATTAAATAACTCTGCTGTCACATGTTACTTGACTTTGTGTACACATCTCTCACCTTTTACCTGATTACTGTACCATGTGATGAAATACAAGTACACACCATAATAATATTATACACTAAAGTACATGTTCAGGACTTACCTTGTAAATGCTGTGTCTGTACTCCAGACTTTGTGAAATTCCTGGGAAGAATCAGCATGAATTCTGCATGGATGCTTTATAGCTTGTTGAATAGCTTCACAAGATTGGTTGATTAGCATGCAATTCACCTGCTTATACAGTAATTAGTATCTCTGAAGCACAGACTAAGACAGATGCAATCCGTTAATAATGTATTCCATTAGAAAAAGGCAAATGTGTAGCTAGCCAAACTGATGTTGAGTAGAGTTATTACATTGTTTAACTCACTAAGACAACCTTATTTCTTCACAGTATATCTCTACAGAGGAATATTGCACTCCAGCAAGTATGGTCTCATTTTGTTACCTACATAATGCATATGCTGGAATGTAGTTAAGAGTAAATGTGAATTAATGGCTTTCACATTTTAATCTGTATGCATTACTTAGAAGTGTAATGATGGCATGGCCCTTGGTTGTCAAGCCATTTCACAGGTACACATCAGTGAGAATACCTGAAAATGGAATGCTGTGTTATAAATATGTACACATGTTACATGAACAGTTCCTTTGATAGCACTTTTATCATGTCAAAGATGTTTTGTTAGCACAATGAGTCCTTAGCCTGTCATTTTATTTGGTGGAGGAACAAAGATGAGTTGCTGCCAGAGCAGTAACAAGACTGGGCTGCTATTTTGGGTGGGTGAAAATATTTTACTTACTACTATGGCGCAAACAAAGATATGTTTCTCTTGTTAGTCTCCTTATTTTGTATCCTCCATCTTGTCAATTTTGAAATATGCAGACTCTTTAATGTTTATCCAGGGAAGAATACTGACACCCTTCCTTTACTGCTTTATATGTAAAGAGTTAATTTGTAATTATGTGATCCTCATATGCATTAACATTGTTTTCTCTTCTAGGACACTATGTCTGCTCATCATCAGCCCCCATTTACAGATGTAGAGAATTGCTGCCTTAAGGCAACATGCTGCTGTATTGCTGTCCAGGGAGCAGGCCAATATGTCTGAATGTACAGCCCTCAGGGATGTATTATTGACCAACATTAACACTGTTAGGTGACACAGTCGCACATATGAGCAGGTGCATCATAGAGCCACGGACATGGTAATTGCTGTAGTAGGCATGCAGCTGCAGTGGCACGTGATCGTTAAGTCACATGTGAAGGCCCTGCTACAGAACATCCTCTCACTGCCACTCAGCAATTTGTGGCTAACATTACCACCCAGGACAACTCCCAGCAATCTATTGCACAGTATGTTATGGATGTGGGAGCAACTCCTATATCCCAAGAACAGCTTGCAGGTACGTTTTCTTAGATGATAATTAGAATATTGTGGCATACTGCAATCATTTTAATAACACATATGTCTGTGTCAGTTGTTTGTTGGGTGGGTGGATTTAGGATTGCTACAGTTATAAGCTTAATTTGAAGTTGTCAGCCACATTCTTTTTGACATTTGAGGTACTGCAGATATAGAGGTGTAAATGTTTTGCCTCCTGTTTTACTGTTAAATGTGATAATGTTGTCATTACCTCTTGCTTTACCTATTTCAGGACCATCAGGAATATAGAGACACAGGATTCCTGCAGATGGTAAGCATAGTACATTTATGTCAGTACTGTAGATACATTTCAAGATATCTCTTAATGTGTCCTGTAAGGCCTGTTGTATGTATTGCTGTACTGTCTGTAATAGTGACAGCCATGTCCTTTTTTAAGATATATTACAGCATAGTAATGCAGGTATTAATGTATTCCTGTGTTTCTCCATTTTTATCACAGGTTAGCATGACAGTGTGAGTGTGGACACTCTGACACCTGATGTCAGTGTCTCAATGGACACTGATGATGATGGTGAAAACTGAGGCACAGTTGAGGGGTGCAAAGGTTGAGTCTGGCACAGAAGTTGACATCCAGTGACCCCCTTCATTTTCCCTGGACATAGCCAGAAGGCCTATTCCTACCCAGTCCACTGAAGCCTGAGATATTGGACAGGGTGAGTATGAGGACATTGATCAGGGGAGTGTGTATACTTTGATTTCAGTGCCTGTTGAATCTGTCCACAACCAAAGCTTTGGTGAAGTGTCATGCAGTAGGGTTAATTGGTATGTCAGAGGAGGTCTGCTGTTCCTCCTCCATCTGGTGTGGGTGTCTCTTTCTTTGTCACTCAATGGATGTTTAGGGACATCATAGATGCACAGGCATGTTCTGAAAGGTGCTACAGACAAATTCTCAAGGTTCTAGATGTGGTACAGTCTGACATCTGTGACTGCCTCCACTGTGTAGCCAATTCAATGGATCGGTTGACTGACACGTTAGACCATGGAGTGTCTGCGAAGAAACAAGGGGTTTATGTCATGGACCATGCAGTGTTTTTGATGACATGTCTGCTGGGAGGGGGACATCATCTACGTGGGTATAGATCAGCCACAACATCTTCTTCTATCCAATGTGGCCATGCCCAATCACGCTCACATAGTGGCAGTACTTCCCCTGCTCAATCAGGGAGTGTGCTGTCAACACCCACACATGGCAGGCCAGGGGCTATTTGTCCTGGGTGTTTCCATGAAAGGAGCATATCCAGCATACAACAGTCACATTCAGGTAATAGCACTGCATCTGACCTTGGGCATGGATTTGCCAGTGCATCTCCTGGCAGAGCCAGGTCTCATGGTTGGGAGTGGCACTGATGACCTGACAACTCTACCATGAATAGCTTTCACCTGTCCAACATATCAAGATGTACAGCTAGCACTGAGCTTGGCTCTGTTTATGCACAGTGACACCACTTTCAAGTGGATGACCTCTACATGTACACACACAACAGTTACATGGTACAGCCTGCCTGCTTCCCCATTCTTAACTGACATGCATTCACCAACCCCAACCTCTGTTATTAGCTTAGGCCTCCTGCCCCCCCCACAACACCCTGTGCAAGTGATGATAACTGTGGCATATCCCTAATTCCTCTCTTTTGGATTCAGTGAAACTAAAACTTTGTGCCTGATGCACAGGATGCTTAGCTACATTATTGATTAGTATATCTACATTTGTGTTGTTTAAATGATAATTGTGCATGTGAATTACATTTGCCTTGCCAAGCTGTATAGTGGATAACATCATTATTTCACTACTTTATACTGTTTTCACTTGTAAGGGTTATAAAGTCAACAACTGTAATGCGTCTCATTACTTTTTAACTGTTCTCTTTAATGATGATTATGATTGTCTAGTGCAAACGTATGGTGCACATCAAAAGTCAGGTTATCACATTCAGATCTCTGGATTGCATGACACAACTGTAGTATAATCTCATCAGAAAAGTACAGTATCATGTTCTTTGCTTCATGTAACTCACCAGAAATATGCATCCCAGAACAACCACAGGACTTTTTCATCAAGCTAGCACAGAACTTACAAACCATGCCATTATGCATGTGTACAGATTAAAACACATGTCACTTTAACCAGTCTTGTATTGCATGATCTTATGTCTGCCTGACAGCCAGACCACTGACTGATCATGTCCTGGTGAGATACATGCATATACAATACTCTGAAATAGCCAATGACATCAGAATTGTCTCGTGACCATATGGGAATAACAGTGTTCCACCTGCTGGTGGAAAATGCTCTTTGTAATATCAAGTTATAGAGAGACACACACAAACACACAGTTGACTGCATTGACAACAGAACCCCTACTTATCTAAATACACTGACTATAGATCACTGAACATTACACACACACTCTATGGCACAAGTCTGACTTTTGTTGTGTCAGACAACCCTTTATAGTTGACAGTGTCTGTTGAGGACAAGATATGTGTCCCACCTGCTGGTCTAAAATGCTCTCCATAATATCAACTTACAGCTTACTCTCACACACACTCTTGACTGCAGTGAGATTAAACCCCCTGCCTATCTAAGTACACAGACTACAGAACACAGTACTTAATGCACGCACCACAGCACAAGTCTGATTTATATAGGAGTGCAAGTGAACTTGTAGTACATGACATCAGCAGGCCCTGTGACAGACAACATCTTGGGAGGCTGGTATGGAATGAATGTGTAGGGATGAGCAGCTGTCAAAAAAATGAACAACCGTGCCATTGGAAAGGTAACTGCAGGATACCACTTATACTCTGCTGCCTAGAGTAATAAACACACCCAGTTGATTGCAGTAAGATTAGAAACTCCATATATCTAAGTAGACAAACTACAGAACACAGTACTTATTGTCCACAATGCAGCACACGTCTGATTTATATAGGACTGCAGGTGAACTTATAGTAGATGACATTAGCATGCCATGTGAGGAACAACTGCTTGGGAGGCCTGAATAGGGACATAGATTCATAGTGTCATATGAGGGTAATAACCTAATAACACTAGGCTGCTTAGAAGCCTAGCTGTATAACAACACAAGTACCATTGTTGAGCATATTTGGATGTTTGAGTTTAGCAGAGGAAAGTTGAGAGCACCACCAACTGGCACTGCCCATGAGGGAACACACGGCATTATAAATTACACTTTGTTCTGTGGTTGGTATATGTGTGGAAAAAAAGAAACTGAGACCCCAGGGTTGTAATTCTTGTGGATGTGTGGCCAACACATGGACTGAAATCAGACACCATCATATATACATTTCCATAGCACAATGGACTGTACCTCTGAACCTTTTATAGCAAGAAATCTGGACAAAGCCATAGATATTGGGTTGAACAAGGACTAAACATAGGGATAAGTTTTACTTACTGCTCTTACAAACTTATACAGTTAACAGAATAACATTTTAAATTAATGTGACTTGCCTGCTAGGTAAGAATTTTGAAATGAAAATATATGTCATTGTTTTCTGACTTTAATACTCAAGTATTTTCAAACTATTTGCCAAAAAACAACTTTTATGAGGAGCAGGACAAATATATGATGCAAAAATCAGGACATTCTACAAAAATCTAAAGAGTTGAAAGGTATGCGTTGGGCAGCAGATTTGTGCTAATGTTAACAAAGTATGGACATGCAAAATACAGCTGTTTTTGTGTAGGTAAGCAGTGCATAAATGCGAGCTGCATTGTTAATGTGTGACAGTTATTGCACGCCAGGTTTTTGCGATGGCTAAAAGCATTTAATGAATATATTCAGTTTCTATGTCTGAATGTCAGCTTCCTAGGTGGTCTGGTTTCAGCAATGCCACGTTTTATGCAATCCACATAACCACAGCCAAACCTCTAGTTATTTGTTAGCACTATGTGGTGCATTGCTAGACCAGTGGAATAAAAAAAAAGAAAGGTAGGAAAACAAATGGAAAGGGAGACATACTTGAACTGAGCAAGACCAAGGTATGGCATGCACACTACAAAATGATACTACACATCAGGTATTTATACATTGTTCAGGATTTGAACTCTCACACCACTGCAGATTCCAAAAACAGGATGTATGCCTTAGCCTTCTTTGTCACCCAAACAACTTTGCATAGAACAGAAGTCATTGCTCACACAAACAAATGCATCAGAATTTACACTGCTTTAAGGTCTTCAGCTGTGACTTGTACTTTTAACCCTCTTTATTAAGTTTGGACATAGTGCACTTATTGATCACGCAAACTATTAGGATTCTGCTTGCTAATATGCAAATGTCCTTACTTGTCTGTTTTTCTTGGTATTTCATCAATTATCTGACCAGTACTGTAACATTCAAGTGTGCAAGGCATTCAATATCATTGGCCTTAAAATATGTACGGATAATAACTGGGAGTTATTAGGTATGCATTTGCCAGCAAGTGAAGGCCAGGCTGGATAGCACAAACAGCCATATACTTTTTT
Organism: Protopterus annectens; assembly: GCF_019279795.1. Classification (NCBI taxonomy): domain Eukaryota; kingdom Metazoa; phylum Chordata; order Ceratodontiformes; family Protopteridae; genus Protopterus; species Protopterus annectens. The sequence continues at coordinate 1,011,155,837 of NC_056727.1, read as the reverse complement.
TTTTTTGGGGGGGGCATTGCTGAGTTACTTTTATGGCACAAGTAAGGCTGCACTGCTTTTGAGGGGATGGACCTCATGTACTGCTATGTCACACACAAGCATAGCCTGTTTTTTTGTGAGTAACCAAAGTTGTTACTTCTATGGCACAAGCAAGGATATGATGCTCTTGTTACTCTTCTTGTTCCGTTAACTGACTGTTGTTTGATCTTGGGAAGGGCTGTGAAGTCAGAAACTGCAATGTGTATCATTATTGTCTAACTTCTCTTTTTATAGATTTACAGTATAAAGGTATGGTGCAAAAATAAGGCCATGTAATGATCAATAGTATACTTCAGAGGTAGGACTTTGTGAATCTTTGAAACCCAAGGTCTACTACTTACTAATAGACATATATGAGTAAACTATAGGTTTCTGCTTTCACATGTTAAAATACATTTTGCACAAATCCACATAACTATTTGCTTAATTATTGTTCCAACCTACAAAATACAAGGATATTCCATAATATCATTCAAACATTACACTACAGGATCAGCAGCATTGGACACATTTTGAGTTCATGGCTGACTCTGTCTGATGCAAGCTGTACACAGCCAGTACATGGGGAGGTACATTTTGTGTTTGTTGCCTGGCATCAATTTTACTATGTGTGTGAGTAGGAGAAAGGTATTGGGCACCTATGTGGTCAGTGAATGTGTTATGCATTGTCTTTTAGCCAAAGCAAGAGCATACTGAGCATGCCTACATCTGACTGCAAGCACAGCAGCTGGTGATTCCCCCTCTGAGCCCTCCTCTGACTGTTGCTATATTGACCTAGGTGTTGGAGGATGTTTGTGCCTTCCCCTAGTTGATCCTGATGGAGCTGTTTCCACAAGATCAAATTGTGTAGGGTAGCACATACTGTGAAGACTTGTGCACATGTCTCTGAATTATACTGCAGGGCTCCACCAGATGTATCTAAGCACTAGAACTATGACTTCAACAGCCCAAAAAGCATGCTCTATGATGTTACTGTTTTGAGTGTGTGCCTCATTATGGTGTTCTTCTGTGGGTGTGTCTGCACTTCTAATGGGTGTCAGCATCCACATTTCCAGTGCATAGCCAGCATCCCCCAGTAAATGACCCAATGGGATGTCCCCCAGCAAACATTTGATACAGCTGTAATGCATGCCAGATATGGGAGTCATGATAACTGCCAGGGTTGCCAGCACACACATTCAAGATTATTCCCTGGGCATTGCAGATGACTTGGCAGATGATGGAGTGGTATCCATTGCTGTTCATGTAGATTCTATCCTGCTCATCAGGTGGTGCCTTGATGTGTACATGTGTGCAGTCTATGGCACCCAGTACTTCAGGGTGGTGTGCTACAGAGTAGAACTGTTGCATATTGCTAGCCCTTTCCTCAGAACTATGGGGAAAACATATGTGCTCACTGACATGTATGAGCATAGCATCCAGGAAATGGTGGAGAATCCCAGATCCTGATTCCTCTGGTATACTCATCATGTCCCCATTTCATCTTTGAAAAGTACCTGTAGCTAATATTCTAAGGGCTACACATACCTTAGTTTCCACTGGGATGGGTTCCCCTTGATTGGTTCTGGCTCTGAGTTGAGGGCAGCAGAGCTCACAGAGTTCTTGTAAGGTGTCCCTGTCCAGCCTGCAGTGCTCTACAATCTCCAGGTCATGTAGCATCTGATAAGTTACCCTGGGCCTGAACAGTCTTCTCCTTCTCAGCCTAGGCCTATTGTCATCAGCACCAGCAGCATTGACTTCAGCCTGTACACATAAATATGTAACAAAGCTGCAGCAGCCCCTAGCATTTTAAAATCTCTTTTTGTGCACTTCAGTGGTATTGAAGCATTTAGGAAAAACAAGACTGGAGGTTACATGGATACTTTATAGCATGTTGAATAGCTGCACTGTATTGGATTGGTGCATGAAAATGTAATTCATCTGCTTATACTGTAATTAGCATCTATTACACACACCTGCTGCTTGCTCATCAGTGTGTTAGGTGCAACTCTGAGCACCCACATACACCCCCACACACCTATACATAAATAAAGTAAGCATGGCAAAATTGTAATTACTTTTCTCCATTCCCATGATCTCATGCAAACATTGAGTATAAAAAAGAAAGCTTGTCCCCCCCCTCCCCATAGTTGATCCCAGGACCAGCTGCACTCTAGCCCTACACATGCATGTGGTGCCACAGGACTATTTACATGACAAGTATAACAAAAGCTGACATTCATTCCTCCATTTCCCATGGGTGGCTACACTCACCATTGCACAAATGAGAACATAAAAAAATCTACAAAAATGATTTGAAACAGACAGAGAATACACATTTTACAACAAAATTCTGAGGATGTCACAGAACCTATGATTTGTGCATAGCTTATATGCACTTTCATCATCCACAGACCAACCTGTACAACTTTGAAAGTGTAGCCTGACACCCCCCTGATGTCATCACTCACTGTTAACATCCATTGAAAACAAAAACACCATGGAAGTGCCTACACTAAGTGAACATCCCTGCAGGGTTAATCTTTTGTGAGATTCAGCAATTCTAATGAGTTTTTTCCATAACTTGCATCTTCACTTTGCTGACAGCCTGGTATCTACATGGTTAGTAACCATGTCAGTGGAGAAACTACACAGGAGCATAATGTTGTAAACACAAGGGAGGCTATTTCTTTGCACATACATCTGCTACATACTACATATACTTACTGTACAATATAATACTCTGTTTTAGGATGTTTAAACATTTTAGCAGCCTGCATTACATACAGTTACATTTTCTTTTGGGGGTGGGTGAGCAAAGGTGCATTTATGCCACGGCCCTTAAAAATGTATTTTTAATTTTGTAACTTTGATATTTTAACATCCACCATGTGTAATTAGGCCATGCTATGTATGAGGTTACATGTTGAGGTCGGTTCTGTACAACTTTTAAGAGCTTTTACTTGCTCTTGTTTCTGTGTAGACTTCTTTCTGTGGCTGTGTTTGAAAAGTTTCTGAATACATGGGCAACAGGAACACTGAGTCTACATGATTTGCTTACAGCTTGCTTGATCGCTGCACTGTGTTGGTTGGCTTCATTAGCATAAAATTCAGATACTTGTGCTGATATTTGCATGCCATGGAAGTTTCCCTGTTTGCACATGAGTGTGTGCCACTACATGGATATTAATGAATCTAAAACTTGCTGCAGCCATGTGTGCATCATATCAGGATGCACACACAGTAAAAATTATTGTGTAGGCTTTCAGAAATCCCCCATCTCTTTTTGGGCATATTCTCCTCACCTGGGGTTAGTTTAGGAACTACAATATCCAAGTTTTCTGATCTTCAAGCCCTCAGGTCTCAGCACATATGTTCCATTAGCACATGAGCAGAGATCACTTCCCCCACAAACTGCTGATTTTGTTTTCTTTGGATATTTTTTTAATATATAGCCTTTTTGAACAGTTGTATTAACAATAACATTTTTCATGGTATCATGTTATACATCCATGATGACCACATTTACCATCCTTTATAAAACATGCAAGTGTGGAAATATTGTTTTACATTCCACTTTATCATGATTCTCATGTATATAACAAAACCTGTCCCCTCTATATTCTACCCATAATTGACCTAATTAACTGCTAACAATAAATGACAGTAAAAACTAAGACCTTTACTAACTTCATTGAACACTGCTGGTAATATTAAATAGAAGTTTCTAAGATGAAGACATTATTCCTACATGCAAACTTTCCTAGCATCTTTTAGAACAAGATTATGCTATTGACATTACTGTTATGCAAAAACACATAGATATAATATCATTTTTGCATTTTGGTCATCCTGGATCCATTCTGTGAAGACAGATCTTCCTACAAAGCAGTCCACAGTCAAAACAGGATACTTGGGAAAGGAGAGTACAGTTATCTTTTTTAAGGCCTGACATTCAGCCTATTTACTAAAATTATTATTTATAAAGAAAAGTGATTTCTTGCACTGCTCTTAGGAAAACCATTCAGCATCCTTGCCAACCCTGCTGATCTATCTTTTGCAGTTTCCATTTAGTGCAGATACTGGCTACATGAGCGAGTTTAGTTTGTATGTATCCAGGGAGTGTAGGGGGTTTGGGGCATTCCATCTTCTAAAGATAAAACTCAGAAAAGAGAAACATTCCTTGTCCAAATCAATGTGCAACAGTCAATTAAGATTTGTTGTGGAGTTAAACTTTAGAGACAGAAATCAATGTATTCCTTGTCTGGGAAGGGTCTCTACATTATGGCATCTATCACAGTAGCCAACACAGGACTTGTAAATGGACAAGACAAGAAACATGCAAATAATCTGCTTCTGCTACCCGGCACTGTCAGCATGTCAACAGAGTGACCCACACACTTTCAAATAATCTTAAGGAAGACTGTTGCGTCGTATTAAGTATTGTAAAATGCATCACCCTGATATGTTCCTACATGAGCAATGGCTCATAATTCTCTCTCTCAAATCTTTCATTCTATTATAGTACATAACACATTGGTCCCGTTCTCTACAATTATGTCTTAGTCTTTCTCCTGCATGTTATTTCCTTCCTTGTAGAACATACTGAATTTTACCCCCCCACCCCCACCCCCACCCCACCATATATGTGTAGGATATCTTTAGTCCTCCAATCTCCTCTTGTCTTATTCTGTAATATTTTGCCTTGCAACACATCCTTAATTTGTAAATGTTGCCATCACCTAAACCTACAACCTTTCACATCAGATCTAAGTGAGTTGTAGTCCTTTATTGAACTTCTTTTTAAATTACAGATTTCATTATAAAACATTTTCCTTTTCTAACCCATCTTGACCAAAAAATGGTGTGCCCTCCGCTCTGGACCGAGATGCATACCCAGACTCACCTCTATTAAATACCTTCCATGTCTGCTCCATTTCATTTACAAACCCGGGTTCCAACCCATTTCTCTTAACATCCTTGGTCCTAGACCTTACTGAGATCTATGACAATATCCCTGTATTTCCTTCAATGTGAGACTCTCTAATAATACCGAGAAAGGCTTAGGTAAGTCTTTTTCTATGATATTCACATTTGTTTATCACTTCATGCTATTTTTTGAAGTCAGGGAGGTTGAGCCACACCACATATTTTTTTCTCCTCTGTATCCTCAGGTACATTTAGTCCAACAAAAGATCTGATTCCAGTCTTTGAAACGTATTTAAATACTGTGATTTATGAAGGTGTGGTATATGTAGTAAAAATAAAAGTATTTTAAGAAGCATCTGCATTTTAATTTTTTTTACTTTGGTAAGAAAATAGAAATTCTTCTTTTCCTATCCTAATACTTTATCTCTCAGCAAGTTGTATACCAGTTTAGAGTTAGGGTTCACAAATAAGGCTGGATGGTATGACATGGTTATTCCAAGATAGTTGCATTCAAGTATCATTTTTTTTTCTTTTAATTCATCTTGAGAATACTCCAGTTCAGTCAGTGCTGTATTTGATAAATGAAATATTTACATTTTACACTCATAGTGTTCTAAACTTGAGACACTTTCCAATTTCTTTATAGTATTGAATAATACCCCAATATTACATTCCAGATTGGAAAATCCTAAAGCACATTAATCAGCACACTGTGTAGAAATTAAACTGTCCCTTTTGTAAGCAGGGATTCCCAGATGTGACTTGTTTACATTTAAATATAGTATAAATAATTATGTGGTTATAATGAATAGGGGCAGGGATACAGGACAGTTCTGCCTCATGTTCCTGGTCAGTGGTATTGTATCTTAATAATATCAAGGTATACATACTATCACATCAGAGTTATTATATAATAGTTGATATTGTGTGATGGGTCTTTTCTTAGAAAACCCATATACCTAGCAGACTCTATATAACTGCCTATTTAATTGAGTGAGAGGGATTAAAACATATCAATTAGCAGTGTCCTGTGCTTAGATTTTTAAGCATATATCATTTTTGTACATTCAACCATGTCCTCATAAGATCTGGAGTCTCCATTCTATATTTATAAATCTCTGCTGCTGCTATAATATTATTCCTGGCAATACAGTTAGTATTTTGTTTGCTAATAAATTAGCATATATGTTGTAATCCCGATTTAGCAAAGATGCAGGTCTATAACTGCATGGGAGAGTCTTGAAATTTTTTGTTTAAAAACAGATGCACCATTGATATATTAGAGTCCCCCTGGAAAATGTCATGTTCCAAAGAGAAGTAATAAAGATGAAGCCAATGCTCATCTGTATTCCTTAAATAATTTAATCTGTCTAATCCTGGTACTTTACCTTGGGTCAACCTTTCAATAGCTGTGATTACCTCCCCCTTTCCTATTACTTTTGGCAATTTTTCTATCTCTTCTGGAGTGATTTTTGGTAAAGTTAATGGCTTCCTCAAGTCTATGTGTTCTGTTTAACTCAACATATCCTAATTAAGCATGTCCCTGCAAGTCTTTAGCAATATGTTATTTTTCTTTACCAGGGCTGCTAGTATTCCTTCATTATCCTTCACTGTTAATATTGCAATTTCTTTCTCATTATCTCAGGTTTTATGCAATAAGTTTTGCAAAATGATTCTGAATATCCAACAGAAGTATTTGTACCGCTTCCATTTGCTATTAATAATCTGGTAGTGTAGATTTTAAAATACATTTTTCTCTGAGTTAAATCTTTCATAGTATCTCATTATTTCTACAAATTTGAATTTTATATTTTCTTACTATTTATTTTATTTCATTGTATTTATTTTGAATTTGTTAACCAGGGTAGAACACTAATACCATTGACCTATTCCAGTCTCAGCCATGGTTAAACACAATAAATACATGATATTATTGTGATGTCCCCTCTCTGGGCAAGTAATGAATCCTCACCACTGACACTGGAAAGGGAAGTTCACCTGGAACAAAAACAGGTATACCCAGTATTTCCAGATGCAGCTTTCTGCATCAAGCACAATTTCCCTTAAGAACACACAGGGAACACCCTTAGTCCATGGTCTGGGTTTCCCTCTGTCTGCCTCCATCCAGGTTCCCAATGAGACTCTCCACTGGCACAGATGTAGAGTCAAGTCATCAGCCAAGTGCCCAAACCAAGTCCTCCAGCACCCTCTATGTGAAACCAGAGCTTTGTGTTCCTGCTCCAGGCAGCTCAAACAACACTCTTTGAGATTTTATTTTTACACATACACACACACACACACACACACACACACACACACACACACACACACACACACACACACACCTGGGAAAGGCTGGCACCAATTTACTATTTATGCTCCCTTCTTCCTAGATTATAAGGTAGTTACACTGCCACCAAACATTCCAAAGCCAGCTACTCTTAGGCTCTTACAAGAGTACCCAATTATAGTGAGTGAAATTAATAATACCAATGATAGTATTTGATCAATGCAGTAAGGCTTTCAGGAGTGGCCACAGAGTCACCAAGTAGATATGAGTACTCTCAAAGTTTAAAATATTCTCTAAAGGACCACCTACAATGAAAAAAAAATAAATATATTTAATAAGCAATAATATAACTTGAAACTATGGAGTATCTACTTACAATAAACACTAGAATTTCAATCACCAGAAATATTAAAATAACACAGATGAATAGATTTACAAAGATACAGAAAAACAGTACTTAACTAATCTCACTATATTTTACTGACTGATCTAAAGAATTACTATTCCCTAGTTCATTTACTGAAGCAAGGCAAGATGAAGTGGGTGAGAGATCTTTCTATGTCAGATTTTAAAAACGGAGTGCCCTGAGACTTCAGTCTCATCTAGTATTAAAACATCATTTTTGTCCTGGATGACATAATGACATCACATACATGTGGTCTTTTGATTTCTGCTTCCCATACTACCCCCTTTCCTAGCAAGTGACCCAGAATCTAACCCATGTGTGTCAATAATATACACACATAGAGTTTTGCTAAGATCTGTTCCAGGTTGTGGAAGTCATAAAACAATTACAAATATCTACCCTTCTGGAGTAACAATTAGTTCACTGCTAAAGACAATATAGAAGGCTTCCTAGTACTTGTTTTCCCAGACATTTTGTCTCTGGCTGCAATCAGAACTGTAAGATACCATCTTTATGGCCTAAATTAAGTAATTTAATTTCACACTATTTTTCAAAGTAAGCTGGACTGAGATTAACCTTTTCTCTTCCAGTATCCTCTGTTACTCTCTCTCTCTCTCTCTCTCTCTATATATATATATATATATATATATAAAATAATGTTTGAAAACAAGGAGCACACCTTTCCCTCGAAGTTGGTCAACCACAAGAAGCCAGTAAGTAGTAAAAACGAAGAAGACCAAACACCACGAATGATGAAGATGCTTTAATTCATATAAAATCCAAAAAAAGTAAGCGCTTTCGCGTGCTGCCAGGTGCACGCTTCTTCAGACAAGTTTAAACACAACAGTGCATCATTCCCTTATATATCATACAACTGCAGCTGTTAATTGATTAATTGATCCAATCTAATAAACCATTTAGAATCTTAAAGTCAGAACGTTTTTGAAAATGTATGCCTTAGAAAACAACACATCCGCATAAGTCAATGAAATATGTTTAAACATACATATTGACTGACATCCATTGCGTTGAGGCAAAAATCATTGCATAATGTTATTTTTCTAAGAGAAAAAATCTCTCTCAATAATTATATTTACTCAACAAATGTTGTAAAGGCTACATTCTAAAGTGAAATTAAACGTAGCGACTGTATGAAGCACACACTATGTTGTTCTATATATTCTACTTAATAAAGTAGTCTCAATAACGAAGACTAAAATCATAACGTAAACTGCAAACAAACCATCTTTTTACTTGATATTTTTACAGCGCTCTTGACTACACTAATATTCTACTGCATATGAAAAATAGTGCTAATCTATAAACAGAAAAATGTATGTATATATTTATAGTGGATACTAACCAATAAATGCAAATACATATCAGATGGATGTATGAATATATGTATGCACATAATGTGTAAGTGAAAGTATGAAAAAGTTTTCCCAGACATTTTGTCTCTGGCTGCAATCAGAACTGTAAGATACCATCTTTATGGCCTAAATTAAGTAATTTAATTTCACACTATTTTTCAAAGTAAGCTGGACTGAGATTAACCTTTTCTCTTCCAGTATCCTCTGTTACTCTCTCTCTCTCTCTCTCTCTCTATATATATATATATATATATATATATATATATATATATATATATATATAAAAAATAATGTATATTTCCTCATTTACAACAGTACAGTCTGATATAAATGTATATTTCTTTTCTGTCCAGCAGGACACACTGTTGATACATGTTTAACACAAGCAACTTTACAAATACATTTTTCAACACAAGCATCTGTACAAATCAGTTTGATATACAAATGACATAATTCTTTACAAAATTCCAGATAGCTGTGCTGGCATATGTTATATATCCACTGTCCTGCTTTTCCTGGCATAGCTGGCAATACCTCACATCGTCAGAATTATATGCAGAGTGAATGCCAAAATGCAGTATGTACATGTACTATATACAAAGTGAATATCAGAGATGGCTTAAAGCAAAAGGCAACAGATAAATAACATATACAGAGTGACTGACAAAACACAATATATACATGCATTTTATATACAATATGCTATATACAGAATATATTCATTTCTCATGTCCATTAATTTCTTTACATCTCACTTTTTTTCATTCTCTTGTTTGTCTTATCCTTTAACAAAGACCGTGTCAAGCATTGTATGTTTAATTTTAAAGTAACTACAATTTAACTCCATTGATTCATTCCCATTAGGAGGGCCTTCCCACTATGATTCCAGCTCGTCTCTTAATATTTCTCTGGACTGAGTCAGTTTCAGTGTAACAGGAATCCAACCTCCTCGCTGGTGGAGGGATTATCCCTTTACAGTTCATTAGTGCAATATTCATTGTTGCATGATCTGACCACACTAAGGCTTCTTTAGATAAGTCATACATCAATACAGTTAGCTATGTCTTTCTAGGGGGAGCAAATATCTGTAAGTTTTTTCATCTGATGCATAATTCTCCATCCATCTACTAATCAAAAGTTTCCATAAGAGCTTTTAACACATGTTGCTTTCTTATCTATTACCCTGTCTTCTTGTAGACTATCCAATGAAAGTCCAACCCCATGGCGATTCCATATATGTTGGCTTTTTTTTCTTCTATTGTCTTATAAACAGCATTTGAGTGTGTTCAATCACTGTGAAGTGTTTGATACAAGGTCCTAACTACCTATATAACCTACATCCTCTTCCATGCCTGCTACCTCTGTCACTTTAGTTTACCACAAATTCTTAAGAATAAGTGTCATTAGACGTTCATTTGCTGAGTTACAACAACTTTGTGGATCACCGTGAATTTCATAGTTTCTAAAAGTAAAACTTGTCTTCCAGCTTCAGTTTAGTTTCCTGTAAACAAAGTAACTATGCTTACTTTTACATAGACAGTAAAAATATGTACTTTTTTGTAAGGATTGCAATACCTCAAACATTTAGTGTTAACATTAGTCCACTAACGGACAACAGATTTTCTGTATTCACTGTACTTAACTACCATCATTGAGCTTAAAATGGATGCGGCTTGGTATCCAAGCACTGGTCATCTATATTTATTACTATACCCCTGGTTATTCTATCTACTCATTGATCATGTTGCATATTGTTAGGAATCCCCTTATTGTGGACTAGGTGATCCTCAGAAGAATTTCTCTCACCTTAGCATTCTCTCAGATCTGCCAAGGACCAGTTCCTGCCACTTTCTATAAAACAGATTATTACTTCTGGCCTGTTATCAATTTTGCCCATTCTCAAGTTATCATCTGAGGTTGCACCAACTTGAGTTCTGGTTAGTACAAACACTAATCTTTTCAAAGAAGTTTTAAATAAATTGTCCACATAATGCAGTATTATTTGCCAATTTGTAAATACTTGTTAGCCCTTCACATGTGAGTTTATTTTACATTTATATCCACAGATTTATATTCAGTAAGTAGCTGGTCTTTAACCAAAGCCATGCATCTGGTTAATGACTTATATTTGGTTACATTCAATTACTTCAAGATACTTCTGCTATCTTTGAAAAAAGAGGGAAATACTGATTAACGCAATCCATGAAACACAGCTTTTGGGAATTACATATCCTTGTGCTAGCAAGGTTAAAGTCTTAGATATTCAGTTAATGTCCCTCATGTATTTTGCAGCAACTCCACTTTGTTTTTTCCCACATGGCTACTAAATCTGGCATTTCAAATTCACTTCATGATGCTTCAGTAAAGTTCACTTCCATGACCTTGATTTTTGGACCTGGAAATTCTAGGTCAATGTGACGACCGTCCTCATTTGAACTGAGTGAAGTAGACAGCAGGTTGTACAAAATGTCTGTCTTTATTCCATTTGGTGGGTATATTTCTGTGGTGCATATTCAGTGCTGGATGTCTGCTTATGGATCACTTTCCTCACATTTCCTTTCTGAGTATCTACTACCTTTAATGTGAGGGAGTCTTTGGCCTTTCTTTCTTGAATAATGCTCCAAACAATCATTTGTAGTCTCTGTGTTGCTAAGGTCTCAGGGAACAAATTCTTATTCAAATCTGGCTTGGTTTATATTTTTCTATTCCATATGCTGAGACAAACATATGAATCTGGTTACCTTTTCCAATATATAGAATTTCTGGAAATCTTAATTGCACAAAATAGCTTTTTTCTTAATGAACCTTAGATATGGGGCAATATCCTTTCTTTTTATAAACAATGCCGTACTGTTATCTTCTATCAGTTGCACTTCAGATCAGATTATTTTGAGACCATTCCTCAGATCTCCTACTTTTAGCATGATATTTTTCTTATCACTATAGTTTAGGCATTTGAAAATGGAGTGTCTGAGGTATCTCATGTTTGGAATTCTAGGACTTATTCAATGTGCATGTTCTATTACAGGGGCAGTTTCAATCCCTATTATAATTTTCATCTCAGCAGCCTAAATACACTTTTGGATTATTTCCTTTTGTGTGTTCTCATTACCTCTGTATTCTTATATTATTGCACCTTGCTCTATCTTCTATATCATCTAATCTGGAATCAAACATGCTTACTGTTTGTTGTAGTTGTTGGTAATTTACTTCATATAGTTCTGTTAACTGGGTAGTAATAAGAGACTGCTGATGGTTCAGCTGTGCCTTATGGTTCATATGGGCATTCAAAATGTATATCTTAGCTAATGCAGAGCTCTGGAAGACCTTATATATGATTTCAAGGGTTTGTTTTATTTATTTATTTAGCTATTATATTCTCAGTAATGTTCTCAGATGCAACTGCCATTTTGTTTCCCTTCTGTTGTCTTCTTCAAGGCTGAAGGTAAAGAATAATAAATAACAAACCCTAAATTAAATAAATGCTTCCAAACATGTAGATTTAGGATCCAGAAGCTTTTGCCTGTCATTTCTGTTGTTTAAAGCTTCAGATGACTCATGTGGGGTCTTTTCTTATTTCAAAAGAAGGAGAAGAATACAGGGAACTCACTGAATCTCCTATTCTATGTGCCAATGCCCATGTATGTCCCATCCACAAACTTTTGACATTTCTGTACTTCAGCTGTAAGGATTTTTATACATAGCCATCTTCCAGATTAGATAATAATACTACGACTACTATTACTGCTACTGCTAATACTATTATTGCTACTAGTATGACTACTTCTACAGCTGCAGCTGCTATTTTTACTGCTACTACTACTACTACTACCACTACTACTACTGCTATTACTACTACTTATACTACTACTGTGTATACTACTATTACTGCTACTACTACTACTGCTAGCACTATTACTAATGCTACTAGTAGTACTTCCACAACTACTACCACCACTATTACTACTGCTACTGCTATTACAACTTACACAACTACTACTGTTACTACTACAATTACCACTGCTACTACCACTAATGCTATTACTGCTACTACTGCTACTATTGCTACTACTGCTACTTGTACTACTACTACTTATACTCTTACTACTGCTACTGCTACTACTTCTGCTACTACTGTTGCTACTACTACTGCTACTACTGGTACTACTATTAATAATAATATGTTATCACACTGTTTCTGACAAAAAATAGCACACAGACCAGATGGGTCCATGATGCATAACTCAATCCAAGACTGTCAAATTATATTTAATCAAAATTAAGTGCTACTATATGAACTTGCATGACTTTGATAATATAAAACTTACAGCCTGCATTTAAATTGGAACCTGTGCACTGAGAGAGAGCCTTACAAGAATATCTGCAAATATTTAGAGCTGAGTATATTTTTCTGTATTATTCTGTATCATAGAGCTAAATTGTTGCTTAGATATCTGTTGTCTTACTGTTCTGCAAATATACAGAGATCAGTATATTTTTTCTGGTTTTATAATTTGCACTGTTATTCCTCACATCTCTGTTGAAACTGTCTCCCCCCCCTGTTCTTGGTTATAGTTTAAATTTGGTGGCTTTTGCAGTGCCTGCCCCACTGTAGATTTGATCTAGGACACTCCCCCAGTCCCATCTCTTTACTGCATTTTACCTAATAAACCCTTTCTGCACTTGCTTTTAGTCCTTTTTAATTTAATTACATTTTTTCAAACCGTGTATGGACTAATATTGCTACATACTCAAGTGTGCCAGCTTGTACTGCATGTGAATTGTTTTTACTACTGTTTTTGCTACTTTTCTGAAAAAAAAAATTGTAAGCCTGTTTCCTACCTTTCCTGTAATTAGTGTTGCAGATACAGATTTGCTGTATCCAGGACTGGTTGTAAGCTTCTGTGCCCCCCAAGCCTTTCTGTGTTGGAGGGAAGCCTTCTAGCTTATCAGTGGGAGTGGTAAGCATTAGGTAACCTGTCTACCACATAAGGAGTGGTTCTGGCCAGAATTTGTAGTTATTGGCCGTTTGGGCAGTCTTCCATCTCGCTCAACTTTCTGATTTGAAGGCCTGCATTTGCACTTATTTCTGTCCTGTAACTCCTGGGCCCATCTCATTTGCTCACTCAAAAAAAAATGTTATCTGCTTTTACTGTATTTGTGTTTCTTCCTACTTTATTTTGCTTTTGCATCATCTTAATAGTACTCAATTGCATTTATTACTGCTTGGTGTAACTCTTTCTAAGCCTTTTAGTTTAAGCACTTGGGCTTCAAACCAGTTGTTTTACATTAAGAAGGTTTGTGGTCTGCACTGTAGTGGCAGACCAGGTAGCTTACATCCTTCTAAGTTGGGAAATGCTGATTGAGGGCTCATTGTCTGTTATTCTAAATGTGTATTAGTTCTGGTTTAAGCACTTGGACTTCAGGCCAGTTATTTTACATTAAGAAGGTTCATGGTCTGCACTCTTGTGGGAGGAGAGGCTGGACTCTGCCCTTCTGAGCTGGGAATTTCTGGTTAAAGGCTTATAGTGCCTGCATATTCGAACTGTTTCTTACTGAAATTGGTATACCTTGTTTGCTGTAGCATAGACTAGATCCAGGCCTGCTGAATCTAGCTTTGTTTGTATGCTTGCTGTTTGTTTGCTTGTTATTTCCCTGAAATGCTAATTCCACCTAAAACATGGCTTTTCAGTGCTTCTGTGGATCCCTAGTGATATCTGCATTGCTTACTGTACTTATTTCCTTGTTTCACTTGAAAGAAAGTTGCTGTTTGTCATTTTTGCATTTAAGTTACCTGTAACACATTGCAGTTAAGTTACCTGGCACTTGCTCACTAAAGCAATTATATAAGTCAGCACTAAAAAATTAAAAGCACTACTCCCTCACAAACTCCCCTTAAGTACCTTGTTCCCCATTGGCCCCTTTTTTCAATTATAAAGGAATTCCCAATACTATTCTAGCATGTCCAAAGGTCAGTTGTCAATCTCCTCTCTGGTCCAGTTGGTGAATCTGCGAATCTTGAGGCAATGTTACAACTGCCTCATGTACACAGACAACCCTCTCCTCCTCCCAACAAATTCTAGCACATGTGAGAGATGCAACCATATAGCCAAACTGGAGGCTAAGCTCTCTCAACTCAGTACTGGCATAACCAGTCAGGAGGAGAAGGAAACCACACTCACTACGATTCCTGTCTCACATAGACTTACCACGACAGCAAACCAAACACATAAACACACAAAAACATACTCGGAGGCTCTAAATAAAAATCTGCCTAAGCAGCAGAGACCTTCAAAGCAGACACCCAAGCAACCGCTTACCCCAAAACAAAACACATGCAACACATAGCTCAAAAAGCCAGTGTGCCAAACAGCCACAGCCCTTAAGGCTAAACAACACACCTGATACACTTGTAATAGGTGACTCTATCGTCAGGCACACTGATGTCCCACTCACCAGGCTGAACAAGGAGAAGGTCACGGTGAGCTGCCTGTCAGGCGCTAGGATCCGCCACATAACACAAGCACTCAGGTCACTCCAAGGCAAGTACAAATATGACTCGGTCATTGTCCATGCTGGTGTGAAGGACCTGAGACGTACCTCCCTGGACTATATGAAAAGAGACATAGAGGAGCTCAATGAGCATGTAGCCCAGGCCGGTATGACCCTGACCTTGAGTAGCATCTTACCCTCACCAAGAATGATGCCACAATATGAAGACAAGATGATAAATTTCAACAATTGGCTTAAGTATTGGTGTCATTCAAAGGGGATCCAATGCCTGTCAGCCTGGGATGACATGCTCGACAAGCCACGATGCTTCGCTAGGGACGACTTGCACCTGTCACCCCTGGGCTTCCGGATATTGGCAAAGGCTATAGCTTCCCCCATAGTGCCTTTTTTAGGCAAGGCTCAAAAGACAAACCCACCTCCATAGGTATCACAAAGGATAAGAAACTAAGAGTAATGCTACTCAACGCCAGAAGTCTAAACCTCAAGATGCACACACTCAAAACTCTCCTTAGCATGGAGAACATCGATATCTGAGCAGTAAAAGAAACCTGGTTCAAGGCTCCCAAGAGCACTCCAGCACTACCAGGTTATACCTCATACCATGCTTTTCGGCCCCAAAGCTTGGACCGAACCACAAAAGGAGGGGGAGTATCAATATTTGTCAAAGATACCCACACCTCCAGGTTGGTGGAACAGCACAAAGCATCAGAGACTATCCATGTGCAATTAACAGTGGAAAAAACTGCCTTCCAGTTTAGAGCCTGCTACAGACCACCCTCCCAAACCCAGGAACCCCACTCGGCCTTCCTTAGACCACTGGAAAATATGAAGGTCTCTACAAACACCATTATATTGGGCGACATCAACTACCCAGACATAGACTGGGAGTATTACTCTAGCTCCAACACCCTAGCCCAAAGGTTCCTAGAATTTTTAAACTCAAATGCTATGGAAAAACTTGTTACCACTCCCACAAGAGGGGAAAACATTCTGGACCTGATCATCACCAACATGGGGACTCTATGCTCCAGACCAGAAGTGTATCCCTCACTGGAAAGATCAGACCATAAACTAATCTCACTGGATATTCACATCCCGACCCCACCCCCTGCCCAGAAAACCACAGTGAAAAACTTCTCTAAAGCAAATTTCACACTCCTCAAAACCGAGGTGGAATCCTTCAAAGCCCCCGAGCCTGTGGAAAATATGGCCCAGACCACAGAATCCTTTATAAACGCATTCTATGAACACCTTCAGGAATGCATGGATCATGCAATCCCAAATAAAACCAAGACCCAATCCTCCAAAGGCAGATGTCCTATCTGGTGGACCCCAGCCATAAACAAACTATAGAATAGAAGGAGGAAGCTACTACATGATAGAGCAAAATCCCTGATCAGTATTAGCAAAAATCTATGGGCACTCATAAAATCGTCTAAGGCCAGCTTCGAGAGAAAAATTGCACAGGACACTAAGGATAATCACAAGGCTTTCTTTAGTTAGGTTAGGAACCTGGGTGGGAATTCCCAGATATGCTTAGAATTAGTCCAAAATGACAAAAAATACATTGAACCCACAGGCATTGCCAACATCCTAGCTGACAGGTTCAGCGCAAACCCCCCCCCCACCAAAAGGGCAAATACCTATCCCAGCAGAGTGATACCCCCCTGACATCTCAGATGCTCAGGTAAGAGCCGACCTCTCCAAAGCAAAAAAACCCAGCATCAATGGGACCAGACGGTGTCCCAGGCCGCGTCCTACATGAACTCCGAGAAGAGCTAATCCCAGACATAAAACTACTGTTCAATCACAGCCTTACTACAGGATATGTACCCAAACAGTGGTATACAGCAACAGTGGTCCCTCTCCACAAAGGTGGTGCCTCAATGGATCCTGAAAACTATCACCCCATAAGCCTGACTAGCTTGGTCTGCAAAGCTATGGAAAGGATCATCATGGACCTCATAAATAAAGATAATTGGGGACCTACAGACACTGGATCCTACCCAGTTCGGCTTTATTAAGGGCAGATCCTGCCTCTAAAACCTGGTCAATTTCTTTGAAACAGTCACCAAGGCCATTGACGAGGGGAAGGTGGTCCACACAGCCTACCTGGACCTCGCAAAAGCCTTCGATACAATACCCCACTCGGGCATTATAGATAAGCTCACCAGCTTAAATATAAACCCCTACATCACTAGATGGGTTGCACACTGGCTCAAGGACAGAACCCACATGGTTAGAATTGCTGGAGCCATATCAGACTCCAAATCAGTTACAAGTGGTGTCCCACAAGGCTCAGTCCTGAGACCTCTCTTGTTCGGTATATATTTCTCGGAGGTACAGGCCAACACGGAAGGACTGTGGCTGACCAAGTTCGCAGATGACTGCAAACTGGGCACCATAATCGACTCTCCAGCCGGCACAAGCATCCTCTAAAAGGGCCTCATAGAAACAGACAACTGGTGCCAGAGCCATGGCCTCAAGCTAAACGCCAAAAAGTGTATAGTCATCCCCTTTGGCAAAAACAAAGTGCCCACAAATTATCACATAGGTGGTAATCCATTAAGTACAGAAGACGTAATTAGGGACCTGGGGACCCAAGTTGATAGCAATCTCTCATTTGACAATTACGTGGCCAAAGTGGTTAGAAAAACATTTTATATAGCCCACCTAATCATGAAGGGATTCACATCTAGATTAGGGGAGGTCATCGTGCCTCTTTAAACATCCCACATCAGGCCCATAATTGAGTACAATGCCCCTTTTGTGATGTACCTTACCAGACACCTGCAGCAACTGGTAAGACCCCAAAAGTACCTCACCAAGAGGATCAAAGGGCTCAACCAGATGCCATATGCTGCCCGGTTAAAGAAAATCCAGCTCTACTCAGTGGCATACTGCCTGCTCAGAGGCGATCTGTGCCTGACGTATAAAGCCATGTCCAACCCGGAATTAATGGACATGCTGCACCTCAGAAAATCCAAATCCCATCGAGCTACGCGCTCGAGAGACTTGAAACTCAGCACTGAAATAAATAGGACATGCTGGAGGAACAGATTCATAACCCAGAGGTTCCCTTCACTCTGGAATAAAATCTCAGTCCAGGCTAGGCAGAGTCCCTCATTGACTCTCTTCAAGAGGAATCTTGATGAGTGGATGGGAGATCGTAGGTTTACCCCAGGTATCACTTCTGTGTCACTGTTATACAGAGGCACAGTATACTAATCTCGAAAAAGGGCATAGCAAAATTAATTTAAAATGGGTGGTGAAAGCCAAACACACTCTGGCTAGGCTTATAAATGTCCTAGGGCAGATAGCCTAGTATGGAGCTATAAACCTATGAACCTAAAGCAGATAGCTCTATTGCTCCTATCATAATTCATAATGAATTATTCCAATTAATATAAAAACAGCTTCAGAAAATAAAGCATGCTCTTGCTCTTTATCAAAAAAGTTTTATGATGGCAAATCCAATTCTTCTTTTGGCTTTTCTCGGTTAGGGGTCACCACAGTGGAACTCTGGTCTGCTAATGATTGGCAGTAAATTTTTATGGCGCCGAGGTGCCAGCTTGACACCAAACCTTCAATGAATGCATGCCCATTCACACATGTCTTTCAAACACCACTTGACTACAGGGAGGACATGCAGACTCCACACAGAAAGCACTCCAGCCAAGAATCAAACGTGAGAACCTCTTGCTGTGAGGCGACAGTGCTACCGCTGCATCACCGTGGCCTATGATGGCAAACCCAGTAAAGTGCCTATTTAATAACTTTGCTTGGGTGAACTGTGATATAGCATTGTCAGCCCTGTGAAATATAATATAGATAGTTAGAAAGACACAGATTTGTAAATCTGCAATTCTAAAGACAGTTGTGGTCTTTAGCAATGAATGTTATTAGACATGTCCTGGTTTAATTACATAAGAACTGTATGAAATTTTGGTTAATATCACTGTAGGGTATGTCAGGAAATGTATATTCTGTGCAGAAAAGTCTACTGCCATGGACATTGTATAACAAAGTTTACTATCATCAAAACACTTGTAATCTCCAAACGAATGAAAAAAGAATTTCACGGCCGGACTGCAAAACACCGTGATTGGATACTTTATTCCAATCACGGTGTTTTGCAGTCCGGCCGTGAAATTCTTTTTTCAAAGTTTACTATCATATTTGCAGAGAAACCAGATCATAAGCCGAGAATGTCGAGGACCACAAGAATGAACAATGGCAAACATCGACCCTCCCAACCAGTACAGACACAGAAACAAGAAACTAACATAGATCCAGCAGGGTGGTAAGTCTGGCTGTTTGCTCCTGTTGTTCGCATTATTCTCAGCTTACTCTCTTCTGGCACTGTTAGTCCAAGATTCAAAATTGTTGCAATCACAAATATAGTAAACTGTACAGCAAAGTTTGTCAGGGTGTCCCATTATATGCTATACTCTAAATATTTAAAGAAACACAAGAGTAGATCCTAACACAACAAGAGTAGGGCTAAACACAGAGAATGCTGCATTAATACTGCCAGTTCTTCTACCTGGATAGGGTATATGATGAAGGGGTAGATCCCTGAAAGC
Source organism: Protopterus annectens (assembly GCF_019279795.1). Classification (NCBI taxonomy): domain Eukaryota; kingdom Metazoa; phylum Chordata; order Ceratodontiformes; family Protopteridae; genus Protopterus; species Protopterus annectens. The sequence continues at coordinate 1,011,135,722 of NC_056727.1, read as the reverse complement.
GCTAACCTTTGTACTGTGGATTCATGATTTTTATTTTGGTTTTATTTGAATAAATTCCCCAGCTGTGGTACTGTTGGTGGTTCTTCTATATTTGCTGTTTCAAGATTTTTTCACTGACAGTTTTGTGCATTGAAAGGATTTTCTGCTATTATATGATACCCTAGCTACTTCTCCTGTAATGTAAAACATGTCCACAGAACTAACATGGCAGTTCTATTGAATGATAAAACTGGCAAGCACATGGTTGTCCCATCTGTGTTAAGAGTCAAGTTCAGCTGTTAGATACAGTCCCCTGGATTCTCAAAAGCTTGCATGGTGTGCATTATTAGTGTAAGAGGTAATGTTGGCAATATGGCGGCCGAGCGATCCATGTACATGCTTGTTTGACATGCACAAGCACTCTTGCACTGGTCCTGCACATTCTCAGACCCCGTATGCAAATTACCCATTTGCAGGTGAAAACCATGCAGATGAGGTAAATCCGCTATCCAGGAACCTGGAATCAGGCCGTGCAGGACTAGCGTAACCTGCAGAAATATTCTTGGTTAGTAACCGAGTATGGGTCTGCAAAATCCAAAACAGAGATATGACAGCTCCAAATAAAGGCTGCATATCAAGGAGGAAGCATGCCAATGGCCAAGTATAAGGCCATTGGAATTGCAAACAACACAAAAAGTAAAAAATACAACTTTTATTGTAGCTCTGCCGATCACTGCTGTTTAAGCATAGGGCAGCGGCACACAAATGGGATCTGTGGGAAAATAAGAAAATAAACCTAAAACAAGCAATCTAACTAAAATCAGTATTCTGCCATGCAAATCAATAGGAGGCAAAAGACAACCTGGCCAGTGAATAATGGTTGCTAAGGGGGGAGGCACAGTGTGACACATGTAACTATGCATTAGCAGGCAATCCTATACAAATGAGGGGAAGGATAGTGAATCCCAGTTTTCCCCAGCATGTGAGGCAGGTCCCAACAGTGTAAGAGTATGAATAGCTGAGTGCAAGACTGGGAGGTAGGTGACATCATGGGTGGGTGTGTCAGGCATACTGTAAGTGGATTGGAGCCCTGTTGCTCAGGTATGCTCCTAGCTTAGCACAGCTAAGCTAGGGGGTGTATTTAAACCTGCCTAGCACTCTTTGCAAAGTGTAAGCAGGTGTGCGCACTGCGCACCAGGTTTTACAGGAAGAAAAAAAATTAAACCAGGAAACAGCAGCAGTGTGCACATCTGAGTACACTGTTTGTGCGACGCAGCCCCGGGCCAAAACAGAAGGTCAATGGAAAGAAAACACAGCAGTAGGAAGGTAATCAAGGAGAACTAGCTTATCTGGAAAGTGAAATGTATCAGAAGCAGCCAATTACACATGCTGCAGCCCAGCCCAGCCCAGCCCATAACACTGCTATAAACTAAGCAAACACCTTTCCCACTGGTATTTACCACACTCTACATCACAGGTGTATACAAGTGGGGAAATTTTAACAAACAAACCTACAAAAGGAAAAGGACTGCAGCAGGCAACATAGAACAACATGTGCAAGAGGCTGAGGGTGGTGCGGATGTGCATGCTGCCGAACAACCCACAGTGAGGAGATGGAGAAGAGTGTACAGACCCAGGGTAACATACCAGGGGGTACATGAGCTGGAGATAGTGGAACACTATAGGGTGGACAGAGACCTCCTACAGCAAGTAGTTGAGCTGTGCTGGCCACACCTGACACACCAAACTGACCGAGGGGAAACCATCCCAGTGGATACCAAGGTATGTGTAGGCCTAGGTGTACTAGCCACAGGTACCTCCCAAAGCACAACTGGAGATATCATGGGTATCTCACAGGCATCAGCATCCAGAGTATTCCACCAGTTCCTGGATGCCATGTCAGCACATGCCAGTGAGCAGGCATATTTCCTCAACACCCGTGATGTGTTGACCAGCAATATGCGTCTCTTCCACCAAATAACAGAATACACTGGGGTAGTGGGTGCTATAGACTGCATACACATACACATCAAATTACCACCCAGTGAGCAGGGTAGGGCCTACATCAACCGCAGGGTCATCCCCTCCATCAACTGCCAGGTCGCATGTGATGCCTAGGGCATTATAATGAATGTGTGTGCTGGCTGCCCTGGAAGCTATGACAATTCCCACATATGGCATCTGACACAGCTGTACCAGAGATTTGCCAATGGGGACATCCGCTATGGTCATCTAGTGGGGGATGCTGGGTACAGACGGGAGCCATGGCTGATGACACCCATCAGAAATGCACACACACCTGAACAACAATGCCATAATGAGGCACACGCACAGGCCAGACATATAATAGAGCATGTGTTTGGATTGCTCAGATCATGGTTCCATTGTCTGGACACATCCAGTGGAGCCTTGCAATATTCACCAGCTACATGTACCCAAATTGTTATGGTATGTGCTATGTTACACAATATGATCCTGCAGAAACAGCTGCAGCTGGAACAGCATGGGGCAGGGCCACACAGCCCCCCCCCCACCAAAGTCACGGGCTGCACAGGCACAGAGTGACCTGAAGGAGGAAGAACCTGAGCCTGCCCCTGTAGGCAGAAGGAGGTGTGCCCAGTATACCCTGGCCTTGGCAAAGAGGCAACGCATAGCACATGCACTGACACAGTAGGGTCCCAGGGAATAATACCTCTCTCTGACTCACACATACAGTAAAAGGGATGCCAAACATGACACCACCTGTGCTCAACCATGTATAGGGAGTGTACTATGTGCATCTGACATAGGCAGCCCTCCAGCACCATCCGCAAGTCTGGGACACCCACAAGGTAAGTCAATCAACCTACCAATTACCAAATGGAGTAGAATGTGTTGTCACCTTTAGCTATGATATGGATGTGAGCATGCAATGGAATTGGGTGGCTGAATGTTACGGCAGCAGACAGTAGACACCCATAGTGGCACCCTGACATGTGTAACACATACTGGAGTCACCATAATAGCCAGTACTACACATGGTGACAAACAACACTGCAGGAAATGTGCTGAGCAAAATGTGTGTCCATATGACCCACACATGCCAGTCAGGACGATTCACATACACAAAAACAGTCGCAGCCAGCAGGACAGGTGGAGACAAACCCAAACAGGGCCTGTTCCATGGCCCCAGAATGATGGCTATGGTTAACCCCACCCCCAGGCCTACACAGACAGACCACAGCAGAGCAGACAGTGGGATGTTAGGTCTGAAGGGTAGGAAGTCAGACAATAATATGTAGGGCAACCAAAGCCATGATCTGTAGTACACTGGTGTGCCTATAGTTAGCATGATAGTTAGCAATACAGAATGAAATGGAGTACATGACATACCAGTACAGTCATAGCAAATGTGTACAAGTGTCTCTTGTGCCCCCCATCCTACATAGCAATGTAATAACAGTCAGGTGTGCCCCCCACTCCCATGTAGACATGTAGAAACAGTCAGGTGTGCCCCCACCCCCAATATTGTGTAGAAATGTAGTAACTGTCAGGTGTGCCCCCCCAATCCTGTGTAGAAATGCAGTAACATGTATGAATAGGTATAATACGAGTGGAGCAGAGATGCCCAGAGGTGGCCAAAGTAGCAGGATAGGTTGTAGCATTTGCACAATATGCAGGTCTGTGTGTGATAGGATGGTGTGTGTATCATATTGTGTGAGAATGGTCAGTATGTATGCATGTTGAGGTAAGACCTGATGGCCATTGCCCACTACTGCTGATCACAGGGACAAGCTCTCACAACTGCAGTGCCAAAGGCAATCCCCACCAGTATAACACTTGCTAGCAGTAAGCCATTGTAAATGTATGGTAGTAATATGTGTCACCATCTGAAAGACTGGCATGGCATGGCTGTTGGGCTAGATATACAAGCAGTACACAGGGGAAAGCACCCCAAACATACAGTATATATTGTATCACTGTGAAATGGAGACACCCTTGGAGTTGTACATACAGGTATGCATCACAGTGACTGGTCCTGTAGTAGGGGATACCAGTGATGTTTCCCAGAACACTTGCAGATCACAAAGGAGGCAGGACTGATGTATTGGGAAACAGCTGATGTACCTGTACATGCCAGAATAACTGGAATGCCTCATGCGTATCTGTGTGTCAGATGCAAGTAATGTCCATAGCACACATGCACCAAGCTCACACAAACACCACCCACAGGTACCTCTCTGGTTATATACCTGCTGTGGGGAACGGGTACAGTATGACCCTACCTGTATATGGCAATAGTGGAAGAATGCAGCATGCAGTGCAGGTGTCCCATGCAGATGTGTCCCTCACTGTACGCAGCACCCTGCCAGCATCCACACCACCTGATCAAGACTGATAGAAAGTATTTGCATGAACATCTATTACACCTACCCTGTCACCCCATGGGAATATAATGTATGGTGGTCTGAGACTGTAGGCCTGACAGAATGCAATGGCCTGCCACATGTGGCCCCACAGAAACACCTACTGCCCTAAAGGCCTCTGCTAAAGGCCTGTGTTTCACACGTTCTGCCAATGCATGTTATGTCATGGACACCCAAATAACAACATAACACACTCCACATAAGCCATATTCAAGGCCATGTGGACAAACCACAGTAACATGAACAAAATGTCCCACTGCATGATCTTTGGACCAGCACTAACACACACCTATGATGGGGTGATACCCTTAGGGAAAGTATCAGAGAATGTATGCATAATGTATGGAAAAGGTTAGAATAACAGAGGGGGCTGGGAGCATGGGCAGCATGGAATGTGCAGGGTCCGACACCAAGCTGTGTGCACACACTATCCGTGGCTGCAAACACATAAATGGGTGGCTACACACCTGTCCATACACCACAATAGGGTTAATGTCCTGACACATGGACCCTGCCTCTAGGTAACCTGTGCAAATCTGTACAGCTGTGAGGCATTGCCACAGCAAGATAAGCCCATACTGTCATGTCAATGTGTGTACAAGTATGGGATCCTCTGCCAGCACTGTACCAAGATGCTGAACTGGATACACAGACCCAGCAGCAAGTATCTGCAGCTCCCCCTCCAGAATAGCATAACTTACCATGAATGCGTAGGTGTCTGCCCACAATACTGGACACAGCTGCAGTCACTCTTATCCCCCAAGACATCTCTGTGAGCAAGAATGTCCACCTGACAGTACATGAAGACAGAAAACATCACTGTGTATAACAGTGCACATGTCTGAATATCTCTGCTAACACCAGTACCATGCAGCTGAAGCAGCACAGACACAATCACCTACAGTACACACTATCCCCTGCACAGTTTGTCCCCATATTGTCAAATGATTGAAGGATACCCTGCAGAAACACTTTGTGCCCTGTAGGTGTACAACACAAAGGTCTGTACTGAAGTACAAACTACCTGGAATTGATCCAAACATTCTATACAGAAGGGCATACTGGGCATGCTCACACACTTAAACAAATGAAGCCAATGTCTGCAAACAACAGTGGACCAGACATATCTGGTAGTCGCAGATGTTAGGGGAGATACTCCTCAGTAAGCACCACTCATGCTTTGTGCACACAGCGGATAGGAATACAGGCATATATCCAAGGACAATACACTATAATAAGCAAAATATAGACGTATATAGATGTGTGGAAGAGAGTGACTGTGACAAGGAGCCAACCATTATGAGGCTTGTCCGACCCAGTACACAGCCAAATGGCTACAACCACATGGGGCTCAGATGTCACTCACTGTAGACATTAGCCACTAGTATCTGTCAGCATTACGGACTATGTGGTGCAAATGCTAGCTGTGCAACATGACTGTGCAAAGGAAGTAATCATCTAGCAGCTGTATACACATTCCTGTGGAATATAACCCTGCGTGTGCCTGCATGTGGTGTGTCAACCTCTAAATGAATGGGTTATGGCCCATGCACACACACACTGCCCTCCCCATAGCCCTACTATGACAATCCTGCTGAAGTCATCCACTTTGAAATACACCCTTGGGAAATGTGTAGCCCAGTAATCTCCATAGCATGCCCTGTAACAGCGTACTGCTGTAGTGTGATAAAGTAGCTAGGTAGGTGTTCTAACCCCAGACATGGCAACTGTGTGTGTTAGTGTGCATGTCTGTCTGTCTCTGTGTAGAGAGCAATGCTTTTTAGGGTAGTCACACTCCTTACAATTCCTATACTCGACTTTGGCAAGGCTGCTGATGTCACCTACCTAGAAATACACCTCTGGGAAGGTTGCAAAATAGTAATCTCTGTAGCATGTCCTGTAATGGCATACTGCTATAGTGTGATAAAGTAGCTAGGTAGGTGTTCTAACCCCAGACGTAGCAACTGTGTGTGTGTCTATCTGACTCTGTCTGTGCAGAGAGCAATGCTTTTTAGGGTAGCCACACTCCTTACAATTCCTATACTTGACTTTGGCAAGGCTGCTGATGTCACCCACCTAGAAATACACCTCAGGGAATGTTGCAGCTCAGTAATCTCCATAGTGCATCCTGTAACTGCATGCTGCTGTAGTGTAGTAAAGTAGCTAGGTAGGTGTTCTAAACCCAAACGTGGCAACTGTTTGTGTGTGTGTCTGTGTAGAGAGCAATGCTTTTTAGGGTAGCCACACTCCCTACAATTCCTATACTCGACTTTGGCAAGGCTGCTGATGTCACCCACCTAGAGATTCACCTCTGGGAAAGTGGTAGCCTAGTAATCTCTGTAGCGTGCCCTGTAACTGCGTACTGCTGGATTGTGATTTAGAGATATGTTAGGGTTCCACCCCCACCCATGGCAGTTCTGGATGTTTTATGTATGTCAATGTCTGGATATGGAGCAATGCATAATAGGCTAGTCACATGCAGTACATTTCAAATGGCCCACTTTGGCAATCCTGCTGATGTCATTCATTGTGAAATACAGCTTTGGGGAAAGAGTTCTCTAGTAATCCCCGCGAAGTGTCCTATAACAGCTCCATGCTGCAGTGTGGTATAGACCTCTGTCAGGGGTTCTATAACCACACATGTCAGTTGTGGATGATTTGTGTGTGTCTCACTGTCTGTGTATAGAGCAATGCATTTTGGGGTAGTCAACCACAGTACATTTCAAATGGCCTACTTTGGCAATCCTACTGATGTCATTCATTGTGAAATACACCTTTGGGGAAGGAGCACTTCAATAATGTGTGTGGCGTGTACTAAACTGTGCAGTGCTGTGGTGTAATAAACTAGTTAGGTAGGGGTTCTACTCCCAGATATGACAGGTGTGTGTGTTTGTAACTCATATCCTGTGTAGAGGTGGTTGTGAGCATCTGACACCTGTGGCCATGTGGAGCAGGTTTTGCATATTTTTTATATGGTGGCCCTACTATATAGCACAATGTCCACCATACAGGGATAACAGATGTGAAATAGCTGAGAGGCTGGGGTGCAAAGCCATACCCATACATGTGACATCAAGGCCAGGCAATCACATTTAGCAACCCCAGTATTACCCAGAGCACACTCTCAACCCATGTCTCATACACACACACACACACACACACACACACACACACACACACACACACACACACACACACACACACACACACACAAGCCTAGGTAACAGCCAATATGTGGGTAGTACACTGCATATTGGTCACTGATAGTAACTATGGAGTGATAGCAGTGGGCTACAGAGGGTATGTCACCCTGTCCATCTGTCCAATATGCACGTACATGCTGACAGTGCACCACCCCCATGTTCCCTGTTGGACATCTCTATCACCTGTGGTGCTATCACGTGTCCCACAATGGACATACCATGCCTGATAACATGCTCTGTATGGAGAGATACCACTGACACCAGGGAATGATGTTAGCATGCTATCAATGTAGGTGCAGAGTAAACCTGGTGCCCATTACTGTTCCCCGCCACAGGTGGACAAGACTGGCACATATGATGTTATTCTGTGTTCACAACATGGGCCAGACACCCCAGGTACAGCTCCACATGTCACTGTACATGCATGTTGGAAGTGTGCACATCCCAGACACCGTCCATGTCATGGACTAAGGAACACATACATGGCAAGCGATGCACAGCATTGGTCACACACAATAGTCACCCAGGTGATTGGATGGGGGATACAATACCCACTTGTGTGGGCAAGTGCGGAAACTGCAGCCCTGAGACACAATGCAGACCATTGTCATGTGGCCTGATGCCAAGGTATACCGATTGCCTACCCTTCTATAGCCTGCTGCCACAATCGACCACCACACACCCATGCAGACATGCACCCATGCATGTCAGTACTGGCACCCTGTGTGTTTTTCTGTGTGTTGTATGATGTGTATGTTCACATCCACACTCACTACAACCCCCATGGGCACACTGAAGCATGCTGTATGATGTCAGACACCTCCTCATACCCTTTGCCCATACAACCTCCGTATGACCTGTGTGGTGCATGTGATACCTGCACAGTGATGTGTTGTGGCAATCCCGCTACTGATGAGTTGTACTCTTGGCCCTGTCAAGTGTGTCAATGTGTGCGTGTCCCTGTGAGAGTGTACCTGTGTTGATGCTGGCACCTATTCATGTGGACAGGCATGTGTACATCACCTACCTTATCCTTATTGCAGATGTCACTCACCATCAAAGATATGTTCTGAGGGCTACACAACAGGTAACCAATGTGGCACATCCAATAATTGCATCGAATTGTGATAGCAGTACATAGTTGTCAGGGGTTTGATCCCCTGTACTGGTAGGTGTGTGACAAACAAGCTGCAGTTTTACTCTCCCACCCCTCCCTGACATGTCTCTGCCTTCTGTCTGCCTCTCCCACTCCATCTCTGGTGGATGTGGAGACCTACAACTGCTTTGCTTAG
>NC_056727.1:1011064342-1011121842 GCF_019279795.1 Protopterus annectens | reverse complement strand
TACTCACAAACTACCACATAGGTGGTAGTCCCCTAAATACAGAAGATGTAATAAGAAATCTGGAGAGCCAAGTAGACAGTAATCTCACCTTTGATAATCACATTGCCAAAGTGGTTAGAAAATCCTTCTACGTGGCCCACCTAATCCCAAAAGGGTTCGCATCCAGATCAAAAGAGGTCATTGTGCCCCTCTACTCATCACTCATCAGACCCATCATAGAGTACAACGCCCCATTTGGCATGTACCTTACAAGACACCTGCAATAGCTGGAAAGACCACAGAAGTACCTCACCAAGAGGATCACTGGCTTCAAACAGATGCCCTATGCAGCTCAACTGAAGAAACTCCAGTTCTACTCGGTTGCATACCGCCTACTCAGAGGTGATCTCTGCCTGACATACAAGGCCATGTCCAACCCAAAATTGATGGACATGCTCCACCTAAAAAAAATCGTATCCCCATGAGCCGCATGCTCGAGGGATCTAAACCTCACCACAATAATAAATAGGACTTACTGGAGGGATAGATTCCTATCCCAGAGACTTCCCATGCTTTGGAACAAGATCCCAATCTACATTAGGTAGAGCTCCTCACTAACACTCTTCAAAAGAAACCTTGAGGAGTGGATGGGAAACAGAAAGTTTACCTCGGGGATCACTTCAGTGACTCTGCTGGACAGAGGCACAGGGAACTAATCTAAGGGGGCGGCGAAAGCCAACACATTCTGGCTAGGTTTACAAATGCCTTTGGACAGATAGCCTAGTTCCAACCTATGAACCTATGATATATCTGGGCATACATGGGATGTATGTATATCCGACATGGTGTAGTGTTAATTCACTTTGATTGTGGTATGCAGGGGCCTGGGTTCAGGACATGCAGTGGCTGTCAATTATGTTGTAGGGTTGAACAAGGGTGGTGGGATACAGGGTGATTAAGGCACTTGTAAGCAGTTGTGAGCATGTTTGAATGACAGTAAGCATTGCCAACTGCAGCTAAAATCCAGTTACACCAGGTTAGCATTGAAATTGCTTACTTTGTGTACACAATGCTCACCATCCCGCAAACACAAACCTCCAGTTACATATGCCTACAGATAGTTTGCGTCATATCTGCTGAGCCTGAAAACGTAAACTCGCTTACTAGGGCTGCAGGGCTGACATATACTTACAACAGCTTATTGCTGCTTAACCTAACTACTGCTTCATACATTATGATACTGACACCTCACATGTGCATTTCTTGCAGTACTTCTGTATATATATATATATATATATATATATATATATATATATATATATGTATACATATATTATTTCATGGCTGCAATACTCCAGTTCATATATATATGTTATTCTGTGGGTTATGCAACATACATATTACCCATAAAGTGGTTTGCCATGGGAAATAATATGTTCCAGTACCTTCCCTGTGCCCCCCCTCCTTTTTCGCTGACATCCACGGGCTGGTCCTATTAGAACGGGTTCATCCAAACCCGGCACCCCTCGTCCCTAATGTCGTATCCATCATCCCCCTCCTGTTCCCCCACCACATCAGTCATCCTTCCTACAGGTTCCAGCCGAATCTAACCACAATGCTACACATTGCCCACTGTCCACTTATCGGGACCCTTCGTGCATGTTGTCCCAACCCATGGATCTTCAGACTTCCTACACATTTAGTCCATGAACACACGTTACTGTCTTTGCTTATCTTTGAGGCATGGTATGTTACCCCAAGGACTCTTTTTAGCAGAAGTTTGGGGTCGTCCCACCAGGTACGGACATGCGTTTGGCTAAGAGTAGAATAGCAGGTTGACACAGTTTCTCCCACTGGAAGTATCCTGCCTGTAGTCTGGGAGCCAGTGCTGTGCTATGCTTAGTGGTGCGCATTATTAGATTTGCATGATATTTGCCTTTTGGCATTGATTTCCCCTTCATCACTTGTTATATATGTGTCATGTATCCTTGAAATGTGTATGTACACTGTATGCGGTCCTGGGAACTTCTACACTTAATTACAATAACACCTCACATCTGGACGTACTGCCATACTCCAATTTACATATATATGTTCTGTAGTCAGTTATGGCCCATATGATTGTATACTGATGCCTTTCACAGGTTCAATTTGGTTATACTGTGGTGAGGACATGATTACTACTACCCCAGTCTTCTGTACTTCTGTTATGGCTTGGTGTATAGCTACTGGGACTATGGTGTATAGGGTCCTGGGTTTGCAACCTGCATGGCAGTTTATTTTGTTGTGCTGACAAAGGCCCATTGGATACAGAGTGATTTAGGCACTTCAAAGCAGTTGTAAGGCCTTAAGCCTGCTTACTAGTGCATAAATATGCTTACTATTGCTTATTTGTGCTTACACTTGATTACTAATGCCTTATTCCATCTGACACTGATACATCACATGTGCATTTCTTGCGGTACACCAGTTCATATATATATAAGCTATTTAGTGGGTTTTGCAACAAAAATATTGGTTATAATGTACTTTGCCATGTAAAATAGACTGTGCTATAGTGGGGCTCGAACCAGGAATGCCTTCTCATTGGTCCGATGCTCTAACCACTTCACTAATGCTGTTCTGCTCCATTTGTATATTTCTACCATAATGTAATACCTATGTTTCCTTCCCCTGGCCCCCGTGTTCCACGTACACAGCATCCATCCATTCTCCAGTTGCTAGCTAGGCCATACCGCACCTCCACACATTTCCCTCTCTGCACATGTCGGTACTCCTCCATTATATTGTCTCAACCCAAGCTTCTGCAGGCTCTTCATCCGTTTATGCCACATACGTATGAGCCTTCCCTTGATCCTCCTCCTCCGATACTGGTGGAAACATCTATGTGACTCACAATTTTTGGTTTGTCCCACCAGGGACGGGCCTGTTGTTGTGTCAAGAGTAGACTTAGCTGGTCTACACTGTTTCTCCCACTGGTAGCATTCTGCCAGGGGTCTGAGAAGCAGCAGTTTGCTCACACACCGGGCCAGCCTCATCTCCCAGTTTTGCGTAACCGACACTCCAGGTGTGACATTCTGTGCATGAAGCACACCCACACGGGCCCACGGCATGCACCATTTTTCATTATTCTCATCAGTATTATGCAAGGCTACTGTTCTCACAGTATGATTGGACAGGCACTCTTCTTTGATACACATAGACTGCTCGGAATACTGTGGTTGAGCAATGTACACATGTTTGCTGGTATTAATCTACATACTTACATACATTTCCTATACTGTTGAATGACTGTGCTGGATGATATGCTTGTGATAACAGCAGCTGAATGTGTATCTGCCATGGCTTAGTGGAAACTCACTTAGACTATAGTGTGCAGGGTCAGGGGGTTGCAACCTGGGAGTGCAGATTATTTTGTTAATGGGCACGATGAGAGCTGTTCGCTACGGAGTGCCTAAGGCATTGTAGAGCAAGTGTAGTTGGGTATGTGGTGGTTTGTGTGAGGCTCAGCATTTCTGACCTCTGGTTATGGCGTCTTACACTGAGTTGGCCTCTACATTGCTTAACCATTGTGGGCATTGCTTACCGCCGCCCAATCAGGCTTAAACCCGCTTGCTCCCGCATACCCCCACTCTACTTCATGTATTGAGTTCACATTTGTTGACTGGGACAATCTGACTGAATGCTTCTCCATTGTCAGCGGTGGCCTAGGGAGTGGAGCTCCAGAGTAAACCCCAGCTATACATTACAAGTAATACTGAGGTGTACACATTCATAGAGAGTAACAGATTTAACATAGCTACGTACCTCATTCTTCATGCTTAGTTTACATTAACATGTCAGTATTATACATGTTTAGGTCAGGTTTACATGTCATGTATGACTGTTGACAAAGGCCAGTTTAAGGTGAAGTTATATTCCAGTGTAACAGTTCTGGATAGGTTACACTCAGGTATTCGGGTTAGGTTTAGTTATGATACACCTGTGTGGTAGAGTAGAAGAGAATAATGAAGGGGTAGGTGGGTAACTAGAGGGGGGGGCATTGTCACTGTATAGTAGGCTGTTGGAATGATTGGTAGGGGAGCAATAGGGAAGGTTTGAAGGATGTTGGGATTTGTATGCAAGGCAGGACAGGAGGTGTCACTAGTTGATGTAGGGGCATAGAGTGTAAGTTGGGGGGGGGGGATTTCTCCAGGTGGTGAGCATGTGCTGATTCAAGTGTGCTTGAGGTGTTCCTTCATGTGTTATTTACATGTGTCGTGTGGGACAGCTGAGGTAATGCATGTGGGTAGGGGGTTTCAGATTCTGCCGATATAGTTGGGGAAGAGTCACCTACTTGTAACTGTGAACATTAATAGTAATGATAAAGGGGTCGATAGGTAAGTGGTGTTAATGGAGCACAAAGAGGGACAGATAGTAGGGGAAATATCCAAGAATGTGCAGGAAGGCTGACAGGAAGGTCCACAGCTAGCCATTTCTTCTACAGCAACAGCTGTGTATATACACTGCATTGTACATAGGTTTGGACACTCACATCCCTAGGTGGGGGTGAGGACAACTATAATACCTTGTGATGCCAATTAGATTGGCTTACATGCCTATAGTGGGGTATTGTGACCATGTGTTCTTTGGTGTTATTTAATGGGATTTGCAACAACACATCTGGTTATACCATACTTTACCATGTAAAATAGACTGTGCTGCAGTGGGACTCATACCAGGAGTGACTGCTCATTAGGCGGCAGCTCTGCCCAATGCACACTATTGCTTAAATCCCCGGGGCAGTCCAAATAGAATCACTCCAGCCAACACCTGCACACTTCGGCCCATAATTTCATACCCATATCACCCCCACCTGCACCTCCTCTGCAGCATTCATCCTTACTCTGGGTGCAGGTCGCGTCTAACTACAACACTATGCACTACCCACTCTCCACTTCTTGGGATCCAGGAGTTTTCTGTACTTGCAACTATATTTATGAATTTTTCCACATTTCTTGCCATCCCATCTGATCCTTCCTCTTATATTCTTTCTTTTGTCTTTTGGCTCATTCATTTGCTGCCTAATTTTGTCTACTTCTGGTATGGCTTCCATTCCCATTTGACAATGATATATTTCTGCTAATCTAAGCTTGGAAGTAATCTTAGATTTGTTCTCTTCAAGTTTTAAACTTTCACTATGTTTAGCTGAGATGAAGTCAGCAGACATATATGCAGTCCTGCGATTGCAGATCTATACATGCAATCAATTTTGAAAAGGTGCATACTTCATTCAGAATCAGTAAGCTTTTCTTATTTTTCCTGAACAACTGATCCAATACTTTTTGAGGTCAGTCAATCACCCCAACACTGTAAGTTTGAACAGGATAAGCAAAGCTGTTTATAGCTTGGACTTTACTCCTAGGGCAGTGCTGATTTCAGTATTAGTTTTAGTCTTCAGAATATTCCTTACTGAGTTTTGTTCATATTTGTTCATGTTTTATTGCCCATACTTCATCAATTGCCAACTATTTATACACTCCTCCTGCTCAAGCTCATTTATATTACATTCCTGTCCCAAACTGATGATTTTCTTTGTGCTGTAGCTTTCCTGCTTTAAATGTTGCTTTTGAAAATTTATCAAGACCAAATGACATTCTTGCATCATCTGACAGCATTTTGACCACTTCTAGTTGGGCTTTTAGCTCCACATCTGATGAACTATTCAGTTTTAAATCATCCACAAAAAGAAAATGAGAAGTGTTTACACTTTGGTGTTGTCTGAGATCTAAATTGTAGCCATGACCTAATCTGGTCTGGGATCTAAATTGTAGCCATGACTTAATATGTTAAGTAGACAGTTTAATGGGTTATGGGCAAGACAAAATAGCAGTGGTGACAAAGATTCACTATGGAATATCCCCTCTGAAATTTTATCCCTGGGATAAGAATTTGTCCTTTATCATAGCTTAGCTGTAAAGTGGTTTGGCACTCTTTCATGGACACTGTAATGATCAATATAGGGTGTACCTGATACATCTAAAAGCACTCCTTTATCCATGAATATGGGATACTTCAAATGCTTTTTTGTTATCTATCCATGCCATGCTTAAATTCCTCCCATTTTGCAGTTTCCCATTATGACTTTAACAACAAATGATCTTTTGTCCCATATGTCTTTCTTTTGTTACCTTTTTCTTCTATTGCCATGGCTGATTTTTTTTCTAAATAACTATAAACTCTGTCGGCACTAATTCCCATATATAGTTTATACATTGTCAGAAGGCAAGTTATTGGCTTATAGTTTTTAGGGCAGCTTGCAGATTCACTCTTAAGAAGGAGTTTCATTTTTCCTGTTGTTAACCAGGTTGGTGTCTGTATGGGGTACTCATATAATGAATTCTTACTCAGAGCTAAATCTTCATGTAATAATGTTAATACTTTTAGCCAGAAGGTAGGAACTGCATCCGGGCCTGGGGTTTTTCAGTTAGAAGTTTTTCTTAATTTTGTTTCAATATCACTGGCCATTAATTCATCCCATTTCATTTCCTGTACACTTGAAATTTTTACTGTTTCTTTTAGTTCTTCTGTTCAGCATCTTTGTTATGTTCCACAGGGTCTTCATAGATACTTCTCCAAAATGTGTCTATTCTTCTTTTTGTTGGTGGTGTTTCTATTCTTTTGCTTTGTTTCCCAATTCGCTATAAAATTTTTTTGGACCATCAATGAATTGTTTATTCTGTACTTTACCTTTATATTTATCTGCATATCTTCTAAGCTTTTTCTACTTGTGCCGATACCTTTAATTTATTATTTGCAATAGTATATGATAGATCCTGGTCTGTTCTAACACCCCATGTTGCTTTTATCACATCTAGCTTTCTAAGTATTTTTGTTGATTTTTTCCCTCTTCTATACACTTCTAATGGTGACATTTCTTGCCTTAATTGGTTTATAGTTTTCTCTGTTCAGTACTTCCATGATGGCATTTGATTGCTTCCCTTCCTTTCCATTATTGCCTTGTATTTTTGTCATAAGACTTTGGCGGGAATTTAAGAAAGCCTGCACGGTCATTTTTACCATGTAGGCATTGCCGCATGCTCCTTACATGAAAATAAGCAGGTTTGCAATTCAGTAAATACAGATGGGCAGTGCACATGCACGTGCCAACACAGAAGTACCTGTGGCATGCAAACCACCTCATAAGCAGGTGAATTTCTTGCAAATGAGGGAGGTAGAGCAATCCAGTAAGCAGATAGGCAGAACTGCAGACCCCGTGTCGGTGTCCATAGTGTACATGGAAAAATTCTGAGTACAGTATTTTAGACAGACAACAGGGGCTGTAAAAATGAAGGTAAATGGACAGAAATGGCATAGCATATACAGATATGAGCAAAACTATCCACTGTGTGCCCCAAAACATAAAGGAAATAAGTTAAAATAATTTTATTTCTTTTAATGATCTGGGAATGTTTGCACAGTGCTCCGCAGTGCCCAAACATGTTTTTATGAAAAAAAAAAAAAACAAAAGAGTGGAAAAAACACATTTAATAATACGTGACAGAAATTTATTATAGCACACTGTGTGGAGAATCTACAATAGTGGAATGGTGCTGTTGCTAATGAGGTAGGGCCTGGAACCATGTAGTTTCCAGGTTGTGTGCACGGATCCCTATGCAAATGAGGTGGTGTTACTGAATAGCACAAATGGGTATCCATGTCCACATATCCCTTCTGCGTAGGCACAGAACCATGTTGGTGTTCACAGAAGAGGTAGCTGACATCAAGAGGGGGTATGTCTGAGGACTAGTAAGCTCATTGGAGCTCAGCTTTGCCTGTTTGCAAGATGTGACACTATGCTCAGCAGAGGGGTGTGTACACTGTCTGCTAAGCTTTATTTACCATTGGGGCATGTGTTTCTGCATGTTTGCATGGTGCACAACATTGCTGAGAGTATCTAAAACACAATGATGTATTAATTAGTTGTGATCCTTGTTTAACTTAAACTAGGGCCAGCAAAAATGTCAATGATATACTAGGCAGGTGGACTGTATCACAGGTAGCCAATCACACAGTCAGCACCTACAGTAGAGCACTATAAAGTATGCATACACCCTACATTCTGATTTCACCCCCATACTCTGTACCATTAGAGTACAAACTTGAGAATTTTAAGTGAGAGAATGCTAGGGGTTGCTGCAGGTGTTCTAGATGCCGAAGTCAGTGCTGCTGCTGGTGCCGCTGACAATAGGCTTAGGCAGAGAAGAAGAAGAGTGTTCAGGCCCAGGGTAACTTTCCATGAGCTACATGAGCTGGAGACTGTAGAGCACTACAGTATGGACAGTGACATACTACAAGAACTTACTGAGCTCTGCCACCCTCAACTCAGACTCAGAGCCAACAGAGGGGAATCCTTCCCAGTGGAAACAAAGGTATGTGTAGCCCTTAGGATAATAGCCACATGTACCTTCCAAAAATCAACTGGGGACATGATGGGGTTCTCACAGGCATTAGCATCGAGGGTAATCCACCAGTTCCTGGATGCCATGCTACCACATACTAGTGCACACATTTATTTTCCCCTCACTTCTGAGCTGAGGGCTAGCAATATGCAACACGTCTATCATGGACCACACTATCCTGAGGTACTGGGTGCCATAGATTGCACTCATGTACATATCAAGGCACTTCCCAGTGACCAGGGTAGAATCTACATCAACTGCAAGGGGTAGCACTCCAACAACTGCCAGACCATGTGAATATGTGTGCTGGCAGCCTTGGCAGTTATCATGACTCCCATATCTGGCACGCATCACAGCTGTACCAGATGTTTTATGGGGGGACATTCCACAGGGCCATTTAGTGGGAGATGCTGGCTATCCCCTGGAACCATGGATAGTGACACCCATCAGAAATGCACACACACCCACCGAAGAATGCCATAATGAGGCACACACACAAACTAGGAACATCATAGAGTGTGTGTGCTGAAGTCATGATCCCAGTGTCTCAATATATCTGGAGGAGCCCTGCAGTACTCTCCAGCCCCATGTGCACATATGTTTACAGTATGTGCCATGTTACACAATATGATCCTGTGGAAACAGCTGCAGTAGGATCAGCAAAGGGCGGGGATACACGGCCCCTCACCAGTGCCTAGGTCACCACAGCCACACTTACAAGAGAACATGGAGCAGGAGCCTCCTGATGATGTCCCTGTAGGTGTGCCCAGTATGCCCTGTCATTGGCTAAGAGGCAATGCATAGCACATTCATTGATAACCTAGGGTCCTACGGACTGATACCTATCTCCTACTCACATACATTTAATAAACTTGTTGATGCCAGGCAACCAACACAACCTGTACCTATCCCTGTATCGGTTGTGTACTGCTTGCATCACACAGAGTCAGCCCTGAACTACAAGTCTGTCAACTGCTGCATTCACAAGGTAAGTCTCTAAGCTACACACTAATTGTAAGGATTACTATAATATATCATATGTATGGATGTGCTGTTGTTATGCAAGGAAATATAGTGGGCTAATTGGACAGATGTAATATCCACATGGGTCTACAGATACCCAGTCCAATAGCATGTGTCCCTTAATCTTCACTAGGCCTCATGGTTGAACTATTCACTACATCAGTCAAGAGAGATGTTAAACAGTGGGCTCACATGATATTTGCACTATTGGATATCCCAGCAGATCATGTGCCATTGTTCCCCCACCCACAACACAGCAGTGTACTCATACAACTGCTCTAACAGAAAATCACCTATGATATATCAGTGGAGCAGGAAATTGCAGGGCTGTAACATAGATATTGCTCACACCATTGCATGTCTCTCCTCATGCAGGATACCAATGTAAATATTTATGCTGTTGCTTGTGTGATGAATGACTCCTCTCTGTCTAGTGACCTGCATGGCTCAGTGGACTGGGGAAGCTACCATGGCCGATGGTGTTGATGGTTCTAATCTGAAATTACTCACATCTTTTACATGTGAGGTAGTACTATGTTGGTGTTTTCACAGTCTATCATACCTCTTAGTGCAAGAAGTCTGGATAAAGCCAGTAAGATTGGGGGACAAAGGCCCAAACATAGGGACACATTTCAAATATTGTCCCCATAAACCAAGAAAGATACTGAAATGAAAGGTGTTGCATTATTACATATATTCTTAAGGATATAACATCTGAAACACAAATGTTTGTCTATGATTAGTATAATGTAGTGACATCAATATTCCATAATTCACCAAAAGACCACAAATGTATGAGGAACAGACCAAACATACAAGGCAAAACTCTGGACATTCTGTGGAAATCAGGATAGTTGAGAGGTATGCAGACTGTCAGTCGGTTGGTGGTGTAACATTACCAATCACAGGCCCAGATTAAGTACAGCACATAGCTGGGGAATGCTGTGGACAGTTTCAGTGATGTGCAGTACTGCAGAAACAGAGGCAGATGTTAATGCTTGTAACATACAAAATCCCGGACTGGAGTACAGATAGGTGTGAACTAGAGTCACCATATAAGTACTGATGAGTCCCACTGGGCATGCCCATACACAGTTAAAATGAGCACAATCCTGTTGCCCCTTCAGCAAAATTACCTGTTATGTATACATGTGTATACATGCAGATATACATATACATATCCATCTGTCACTATCTCTCACTCACATGCATAGCATATCTATTGCTATGGAGTGTCAAATAGATATACACTGATACACAGAGCTATATATATTAAAATGATACATATGCCCCCCATATATCTACAGAACACATATACATATCATACACACAGACAGCTACAGTTATATATACATCCCTGCTATAAACAGAAATATGTGCCTGGATGTCTGTATTCTTTGACATACCCTAATAATGGTGAGTAAATCTCCACTATCAAACAGCCATACCGTTGCTCAAAGAATCCAAGCTAAGGGTGCAAAACTACAAGTTCCACATACCCACAGACCACTGTGCCTGCTGGATGTCACCACGTAGACAGACACAGGTGAGCAGGTGCTGTAATGTATAATGTAGTTAATGCATGTATGGACAGGGCAACTTGTCCTTCCCCACAGGTTTGCCTGTGTAACTGCAAGCAGACACATATGGCCATACTGGTAACTGTACACACATAACTAGGATAATATCAGTTATCCCACTGCTAGGATACTAGTGCAGGTAACAATATGAAGCAATATCACCCTGCAGGCCACATATGCTGGTCAACACAGGCCTAGTTTGTGTAATGCACAAATACCATGCCTGCAATCACACACACAATAGACAAAGTGTGTGTGTGTGTGTGTGTGTGTGTGTGTGTGTGTGTGTGTGTGTGTGTGTGTGTGTGCGTGTGTGTGTGTGTAGGTGCGTGTGTGTATCTTCCTGCAAATGAACAGACATGCCCTCATGGGTTATCCACTTTCAAAAATGATGCAACTTTTGGTGATGTAACTTGCTGCTGACTTCCACACTGCCCTCTTCTACAAGGCCTGGTGATGTCAACCACCTTAAGAATACCAGATGATAGTGTAATATCAGATGTAAGCCATGGCACATGCAATAAGTACCATGATCTATAGTGTATAAGACTAGATAGATAGAGGTTCAAATCTCACGGCAGCCTACTTGGTGTGTGACTGTCAGTGCATGGATGTGTATCTTCCTGCAAATGAATGGACATGCCCTCATGGGCTATCTACCTACAATGGTCATGCAATTTTTGGCCCTGTAACTTGATGCTGGCTTCCACACTGCCCTCTTCTACAAGGCCTGATGATGTCAATCACCTTACGAGTACCAGCTGAGAGTGTAATATCAGATGTAAATCATGGTGCATGTGATAAGTACCATGCTCTACAGTGTATACAACTAGATAGGTAGGGGTTTTACTCTCATTCCAGACCACTTGGTGCATGTGTATATATTCATATGGCACAACCTTGGTAGCCTAGACATATGCTTGGTTTTCAAGTGTTTTATTTGTAGTGGGTGATGTGCCCCCTAAAGGACTGACCACAACAAGCCCTGCATATGTCATCAAGAATAATATGTCCTAAAATGATAGTACTAGCAGACATGAGGTGTGTTGTGTGCACCACGTACTGTGATCTGTAGTATGCACCATTACATAGGTTAGTGTGCACACCTACACACAGCCAATCTGCACTTCGTGTGTGCCTTTTTGTGTCCTGTACACACTGATTGGAAGTGCTGCTAGCCTCACAGTAGCCATGTGTTTGTGTGAACCTGTTAGAGCATTTTACAACATGTTATAGGTTCATAGGTTCATACTAGGCTATCTGCCCTAGGGCATTTATAAGCCTAGCCAGAGTGTGTATGGCTTTCGCCACCCATTTTAAATTAATTTTGCTATGCCCTTTTTCGAGGTTAGTATAATGTGCTTCTGTCTAACAGTGACACAGAAGTGATACCCGGGGTAAACCTACGATCTCCCATCCACTCATCAAGATTCCTCTTGAAGAGAGTCAATGAGGGACTCTGCCTAACCTGGACTGGGATTTTATTCCAGAGTGAAGGGACCCTCTGGGTTATGAATCTGTCCCTCCAGCATGTCCTATTTATTTCAGTGCTGAGGTTTAAGTCCCTCGAGCGTGTAGCTCGATGGGATTTGGATTTTCTGAGGTGCAGCATGTCCATTAATTCCGGGTTGGACATGGCTTTATACGTCAGGCACAGATCGCCTCTGAGCAGGCGGTATGCCACTGAGTAGAGCTGGAGTTTCTTTAACTGGGCAGCATACGGCATCTGTTTGAGCCCCTTGATCCTCTTGGTGAGGTACTTTTGGGATCTTTCCAGTTGCTGCAGGTGTCTGGTAAGGTACATCCCAAAAGGGGCATTGTACTCAATTATGGGCCTGATGAGGGATGAGTAAAAGGCACGATGACCTGCCCTGATCTAGATGTGAATCCCTTCATGATTAGGTGGGCTATATAAAATGTTTTTCTAACCACTTTGGCCACGTGGTTGTCAAATGAGAGATTGCTATCAACTTGGGTCCCCAGGTCCCTAATTACTTCTTCTGTACTTAATGGATTACTACCTATGTGGTAATTTGTGGGCACTTTGTTTTTGCCAAAAGGAATGACTATACACATTTTGGCATTTAGCTTGAGGCCATGGCTCTGGCACCAGTTGTCTGTTTCTATGAGGCCCTTTTGGAGGATGCTTGTGTCAGCTGGAGAGTCTATTATGGTGCCCAGTTTGCAGTCATCTGCGAACTTGGTCAGCCACAGTCCTTCCATGTTGGCCTGTACCTCCGAGAAATATATACCGAACAAGAGAGGTCCCAAGACTGAGCCTTGTGGGACGCCACTTGTAACTGGTTTGGAGTCTGACATGGCTCCAGCAATTCTAACCATGTGGGTTCTGTCCTTGAGCCAGTTTGCAACCCATCTAGTGACATAGGGGTTTATATTTAAGCTGGTGAGCTTATCTATAATGCCAGTGGGTATTGTATTGAAGCCTTTGCGAGGTCCAGGTAGGCTGTGTGGACCACCTTCCCTTGTCAATGGCCTTGGTGACTGTTTCAAAGAAATTGACCAGGTTTAAGAGGCAGGATCTGCCCTTAACAAAGCCGAACTGGGTAGGATCCAGTGTCTGTAGGTCCCCAATATCTTTATTTATAAGGTCCATGATGATCCTTTCCATAGCTTTGCAGACCAAGCTAGTGAGACTTATGGGGCGATAGTTTCCAGGATCCGTTGAGGCACCACCTTTGTGGAGAGGGACCACTGTTGCTGTACGCCACTCTTTGGGTACATATCCTGTAGTAAGGCTGAGTTTGAACAGTAGTTTTAGGTTTGGGTTTAGCTCTTCTTGGAGTTCATGTAGGACGCAGCCCGGGACAGTGTCTGGTCCCATTGATGCTATGTTTCTTGCTTTGGAGAGGGCAGCTTTTACCTGAGCATCTGAGATGTCAGGGGGGCAGCACTCTGCTGGGATAGATATTAGCCCTTTTGGTGGGGAGGGGGGGGGAGTTTGCGCTGAACCTGTCTGCTAGGATGTTGGCAATGTCTGTGGGTTCGGTGTATTTTTTGTCATTTTGGACTAATTCTGAGCATATCTGGGAATTCCCACCCAGGTTCCTAACATAACTAAAGAAAGCCTTGTGATTATCCTTAGTGTCCTGTGCAATTTTTCTCTCGAAGCTGGCCTTAGACGATTTTATGAGTGCCCATAGTTTTTGCTAATACTGATCAGAGATGCCTTCCGTTTTTGGGATTTTGCTCTGTCATGTAGTAGCTTCCTCCTTCTATTGTATAGTTTGTTTATGGCTGGGGTCCACCAGACAGGACGTCTGCCTTTGGAGGATTGGGTCTTGGTTTTATTTGGGATTGCATGATCCATGCATTCCTGAAGGTGTTCATAGAATGCGTTTATAAAGGATTTTGTGGTCTGGGCAGATATCCAGAGGCCCGGGGGCTTTGAAGGATTCCACCTCAGTTTTGAGGAGTGTGAAATTTGCTTTAGAAAAGTTTTTCACTGTGGTTTTCTGGGCATGGGGTGGGGTCGGGATGTGAATATCCAGTGAGACTAGTTTATGGTCTGGTCTTACCAGTGAGGGATACACTTCTGGTCTGGAGCATAGAGTCCCCATGTTGGTGATGATCAGGTCCAGTATGTTTTCCCCTCTTGTGGGAGTGGTAACAAGTTGTTCCATAGCATTTGAGTTTATAAATTCTAGGAACATTTGGGCTAGGGTGTTGGAGCTAGAGTAATGCTCCCAGTCTATGGTTGGGTAGTTGAAATCACCCAATATAATGGTGTTTGGAGAGACCTTCATATTTTCCAGTGTTCTCAGGAAGGCCGAGTGGGGTTCCTGGGTTTGGGAGGGTGGTCTGTAGCAAGCTATAAACTGGAAGGCAGTTTTACCCACTGTTAGTTGCACATGGATAGTCTCTGATGCTTCGTGCTGTGCCACCAACCTGGAGGTGTGGGTATCTTTGATGAATATTGATACCCCCCCTCCTTTTGTGGTTCGGTCCAAGTTTTGGGGCCGAAAAGCATGGTATGAGGTATAACCTGGTAGTGCTGGGGTGCTCTCGAGAGCCTTGAACCAGGTTTCTGTTACTGCACAGATATCAATGTTCTCCATGCTAAGGAGAGTTTCGAGTGCATGCATCTTGAGGTTTAGACTTCTGGCGTTGAGTAGCATTACTCTTAGTTTCTTATGAACCATGGGACATATGAATTGAACACAGAGAGTACTTTAGCCTTCGACTGTCACTAGTTGGAAAGATGTGGATGCATTCACTGTTGTACAACCAATACCGACAGGTTTGGGATGTACATCCCAGACTGCCACTGGTATGCTGAATGTGGTAGTCATCACAGCTATCATTGTGTGCAATGGCACCCTTGCCATGTCACTACACAGGCATATCATACAACTCTAGCAGTCGCACAGGTTCCAAATTACACCAATAAACATTGTAGAGAACATGTCCTATGAAGTCCATATCAGGACTGTACATCTGTAGTCTGCCTCTGAAATGCTTTGGTGGGGATGTGTATGGCTTCATACAGGGAGGTGTCAGTTCCCACTGTATACCTCCCATAA
Source organism: Protopterus annectens (assembly GCF_019279795.1). Taxonomy (NCBI): domain Eukaryota; kingdom Metazoa; phylum Chordata; order Ceratodontiformes; family Protopteridae; genus Protopterus; species Protopterus annectens. The sequence goes on along the minus strand of NC_056727.1, from coordinate 1,011,106,278 downwards.
AGCCATGAAAGAACTAACACACATGTCACCTGTGCTACACACCAACAACAGCAATTTGGTATGCATAGTACATGCTGATGAGAGAGGTATGTAACACAGGCAGTACAGCCTACATGAAACAGTACACCCATGCATGTCATGCACACATTTGCTGTGACACACATCATATGCAGGTTACACATTGGGATGCAGAACACAAGCATAACTGTTGCCGGGCAACTGTTGGTATTGGACACAGGATATATGCAGATGTGTCATCTCCATCAAAATCCTGGTGACACTAATGGAGGGTAGCACACCTTCTCATAGGTTAGGAATGCATGCGTATGCTAAATGCCAACATTGTCCTTGTTAGCCTGTTATACACATATGAACCTATGGAGCCATACAGTTATAATTCTGTACCTTGCTGACAACATATGTCCGCTGTGCTGACATTCCATCCTATGCTGCTTTATTTCTGCTGCGTATCCATAGGTAAACCCAACAGACTCCTGTAACAGAAACATAAACAGGCCCATGACACACCTTTCATTGTGTGTAACTATACAGCCAATTCAACAACATACAACATAAGGACCACATAAGGTACACAAATGTGTGTGGGGTACACGTGACACATTCCAGGATACAGTATCTCTAAACCACTACAGGTGGCATGGTGAACCAACACTGCATTACACAAGTACATGTTAAGTAATATAGTCACCCTGTGCATTAGACCCATAGCTTTATTTCCATGCATTGATGTCAAGGATGACAGGAATGTGGCACAGGAATCATCACTTGCACAGGGTGTTGTTTGGAGATGCAGGAGGCCTAACCTGTACCAAATTGTTGACAGCATGTGTGTGAGTCAGGAGGGTGCATGTATGATGGACCAAGGAGAGCTGCTGTGTGTGTCTGTAGGCGACCTGCATTTGACAGTGGTGCTTGAGTGTGTGCATGTAGACAGTCAAGCTCAGTGTTAGCCCTACACATGTGTATGTTGTACACCTTTGGACCATATATGGTAGAGTTGACAGTTCACCATCTGTGGCCCTGAACATGGGAACTGACTCTGCCAGGAGTTGTACTGGCACCTCCATGCCATAATTTAGAAGCAGTGGTAGTACCTGATGGTGAGTGCTGTCTGCTGGGACTGTGTCCCCATGGGACCGCCCAGGACCATGAACCCATGGCTTGCCATGTCATGATGTGGACAGCACACTGCCATCTGTAGTGCTGAATGTACTGCCACTAAGGGAGCATGAGTGTGCACAGCCACGTGGACAGCAGATGGTGTTGCTGACCTACGTCCACAGATCTGATGCTCATCTCCAACCACACATTCCACAGACACTGTCTTAACCCATCTGTCCACTGCATCAATGAACCAATCCAGGGTGCCCCCAATGCAGTGGAGGCATTCACAGATGTCAGACTGTGCAGCATCCATAATCCTAAGCATACGTCTGGTGTTCCATTCAGAACATGCCTGTGTCTCCATGATGGCCCAAAACATGTGCTGGGTGACCCATGATGTCACACCTGCAACAGGTGGTAGACAGACAGCAGGCATCTTAAAAGCACCCCTGGCAATCCACCTGTGTGGGACCTCACCAGATCTCTGGCTATGGCCAGTTCTACACTCATTGGAGCCATAGCTGCCACACTTTCCTGTTCAATGCTTCCAACCTCTGACTGTCCAATATCTGTGGCCTCCAGAGATTGGTATGTGTGGGCATACAGACTGTGTGTGATAACAATGGGGGCAGAAGAGTGATGTCTACCTGTGGGACAGATTCAGCCCTCGGCACCCCCACCTGAGCCTCACTATGGCCACCATCATCATCAGTGTCAAAGTAGACACTGACATCAGGTTGTGTAGGGGACAAGCTCCAATCCCCACAGTCACATGGAATAAGAATGAAATAAGCAGTACATTAATACCTCCATTATTGTGTATGAAAACATCCAAGACTCATAACAACGAAGACCCACAACTGGATTACCGGGAACGCAACTTCCTTCTCCCCCTTCGTCCACAAAGCACTACCCCGGAACACAATTCAATTTCAACTCAGGACCTTTATAACTGTCACTTAAAGTAAATCAAGTCAAACATGACCAGTAATATTTACCTTTTACTTACTCAGTATGATGCTATAATTGAAAAAAAACAACACATAATACCCACTCCAACTCTCTTCACAATTATATGGAAATACACATTTCACTGCCTAATCTATTTGGCTTCAACCTGTTGTATTTTAAAAGGCATTTTAGATTCCTTGCCTCGTTTAAACCAGAAGCCTTATCTGCTCTTACCTGTAACTGCAAGAGTGTATCTGTTTGTTGAACTGCACTCCTGTGACTACCCCTTCACGAAAACTTAGGCACCTCTTCAGACTGGCATTTAAAAATACACTATGCTGTTTACGCATATAATTATATGCACATAGGGAATTATTCTGGTTCTTAGCCATACTAGACTATAATTGTTCCTTAACAAAACAAGTGGCATACTTACCTGGGGCAGGATCACAGCCTTGGGCAATACCTGATGGACCTGGGAAAAGTTGAGGGTGGGGTAATGTCAGTACCACTGCCTGTTGCAGCATAAGGTAATGTGTCCATATATTTCACATTTACAGTAGCTACTGTGTTACACTTGTATTGTTTCCAATCTGCATATGAGTGTATACTTAAGGTTATAACCCCCAAAGAACAAAGACCTGACCCCCACATAAAAGTAACTACAGACTGATGCACTGATTGTGACAGCAGTACAATGCTAATCACAGTAAGCTTAGCTGCACACTCCTCAGCTGTGGAAACTGTGGCACCCACCTCCACAATATACAATGTGATGGATGCCTGGGAGCTGTCACATGTGCCTAGGTATGCCACAAATGCCTCCACCAGTGACAGCACGATCCCTGGCTATATTCGCTGCCTGTCAATGTACAGCATTAATCATACTGGTTGCCTGCTGTCGGACCTGCTCATATGTCTGGCCCTGCTGGCCCATGGCATTAATATCAAGGACAAGGTCTGATCACAATCTGGTCCGCTGTTCCCAATTATGTCTCCCCCTGGATAGCAGAATATCATGATGTTGCTTTAGTCCTTGCAAGATTATTTCATTCTCTGCATCCGAGAGGGGCGGGTATTATCTGTGGCACATAATTCCTGAAAGACAACACAAGGGCAACACATTACAGGATCAGATACATGGACATCCACTATTTACAGATACAGCAAGGGCAAGCAGGCCAGCACTATCCACTGCTTGCTCACACATGCCATACCCCACAGTGTGACAACATACAGCATGTGCAGATCCAACCAAGATAGTATCAATAGTGAGGTATTTCCCTGTGTGCCATGAGAAGTTCTGCTGTATGATCATGCACCCAACACTCCAGTCTACAGTGGTGTGCCCACTGAGGTAACCAACCAATAATAAGTCATAAGACCAGTGATAGACAAATAGCAATGTGTTATTACAACCACTATGAAGGGAGAGTCCAACAACAGCAGTGTGCCAGAATGACAAAAGGCAATGCAACCTTGGTGTATTGTACGTCCCCTGTAGGTGTAACACAGCAGGATATCAATGGCGTAATTATCACAGGTGTAATACTGGCTTACTGCTGTAATCCCTATTCCCCATACCTGTATCCTCCTATCTGCATCCTGTTATACACAAAAAACAGTTACATAGCAGGTGGAGTGCAGTACTCCTCTGTTGAAGTGTGCTACTAGTAATGTTTTACAAAGCCCTGCTCTGTGGGAGTAAGGTATCATACAGAATGGTTTCTCATAGCCAGCTGTCTGCCATTTAAACATGCTCCCCATCAGCCTGGGATTACCTCTAAATCAATCTATGGTTCTAAAATGCTAACTGCAGCCAAAACAGCTGAAATGCACTATCATTAGCCAATGACAATGCAAACACTGTGCAATGTATAAAATCTTCATGTACACCTGGGTCCTTTTCTTAGCTGTTGAGATGGATATTACTGGGGTGAGAAGACTACATTGTCACAGAAGGTAGGTCTGTAGCAGAACCCTTTACTTAGAGCTGTGTGTACCACAGGCTGCAGCTGCTATTGCAGGTAGTAGACATAGGCAGAGAGTGAGAACACTTTGCAGGACAACAAACTGTAGGTGTATTTGTGTCAGCTGTGTCATCCTTGTTGTAGAGGCAGTGCCAGGGTGAAGTTAGATGTTACACTCCAGTTAAGGAAAGTGTTTAAGGTATGTATGTTAGGCAACTGTGTCAATAACAAAGTACTAGGTGACATATAGTACTGTTATATGGACATGTGAAGTGTGTCCCTACTGCAGGGCTGGGACTTCATGAACTGAAAAGCAATTATTTAATTTGCAATACTTTGTGTGGATAAAGAGTGTGTTAGTGATCCCTTAATCCCTGTCTTCACAATAATGTAATTGAAATGCAGCACAACAATGGTTTGAACCCAGGACTGTGTGTGGCAAAATGTACTGTATGCAATCATTCAACAGACTGAGCTACTGAGTCACTGCTACAGCAATTGTATTTGCAAGATATATGTGCACACATACAGGCTGCGACAAACATTTGCTACATCCATCAGTATATGCATGGCTTTATATGGATGTATATCTGCACCACTGTCTCAGTTGAACATATATTTTGCCATTAATGCCTTAGCAGATGACTTTCTACATGTTGCCAATAAAAGGGCACATTAACCTTCTATCACAGGCCCCAATTACATTCATTACCATGTCTTTGGCTGTCTAGTGTTGTATTGTTACACCAGAATAGAAGGTACACTACCATTTTCCCCATTACTTTTTATTCCAGTTTGCTTGGTGCGGCACGGTGCGCAGCTCCGCTGAAACCGCCTAATGACTGTAATTGGCAATTACTATGTCTTGTTCAAACCGCTTGCTTTATTTAAGAGTTCTCTGTTGTGGCGGGTTAATGCAGGGTGCTGCAGGTGTGATGGGCTCAGGTTCGAGGCATGGCAGAGGTCTTTATTTTGTAGATGTGACTTACAATGTTAGAAATGCTTATACTCATTATAGCTGTATTTAGGTGAGCTTAGTGTAGCCGTGCAACGTGGCATGCCTCGCAGCTCAGCACTGCAAAAAATATAAAGAAAAGAAAAAAGGAGAGATAGGAAAGTGTGAAATGGAGGCAAGCAGGTGGGAAAACATATTCAAAGGCAGGGAGGGATGTGCAGGAAGGATTTAGGTAATAACTATAGCTATCCATTTCTTGTACAGCAATAACTATGTACTTTGACAGATTTGTAGATGAATTTGGATTCTCAAGCCTCAGAGAGAGGGGTGAGGACAACATAACTGTATTGTCAAGCCATTTGGACAAAATGACATATGTCCAGTGGACACATGAGTGAAATGGAGAGCTATGTATGGGAAAATATTTTTCTCTTTGGGACAGGTGCCCATTTTTTTTTTAAGGTGACAGTGGAATGTTGGGGAAGGTACATAGGTACATGTAAGAGAAGTAATTTGGGTAGGTGAGGATGCATTTGCAAACAGACAGGCAGGTAAGACAGCAGACAGGGGTGGTGTGTGAAACATGAAGTGGTGAACACCTTGGATAGGGAGGGTGTGTGGAATCCGAATCCCTTGTTCCTCCAGACGACAGCAGCATGATTCACGTCCCCACCCATGGGACTGTCAGCACTACTCCTTCACTGTCCCGAGCGTGGCAATGCTGGAGGCTGGGCACCAGGGAGATGCTGCCCCACCAGGTCAGCCAGCATGCCCTCAATCTGGCACACACATTGATCATAGCCATAGTGGACTATCCTGCGCACCAGGACCAGTAGCTCATCCTGGGTGACTACTGTCCCTCTGCCACCACTCCCAGAGGGGGAATGGGCCCTGTCCTCGGGGCAGTACTACACAACACAGCAGGTAGTGCATGGACAGCAAAGAGATCACCACCAGTCTTTGTTCCAGATGTGCTGGGACCCAGTGTCACGATGCATGGAGGCAAAGTAAGGGGATCAGCCAGAACCAGCCTACCTTGACATGCTGTGGCAATAAGTTATGATTAGTAACAACCAAACCATTGTTAGTAATAACAGAATGGAACATCATATTTATTAATCCAAATACATATTAATGTATATTATGTGCAGGTCAACATTATGTAACATAACTGTCAGTATGGTAACAGCATGCCAGTGTGAAGTAAATCATAAGGTCAACAAAACAGTTTAACAAAAATATTAATATTGAATCATAATCAAACATAACAATAATCAACCACATTTTCCAAGATATAGTTAAACAAATTATGTTAAAATTAAATCAAAATAATACTTTACAATAAAGAATAAATGAAGATAAGGTGTGTGGAGAGATAGAAAAACATTCCATTAGTGACATTGCAGATGATATCCCTGACAACACTGGTCATACATACTTCAACAGGTGTGTACTGACAGATGTGATTACAGTGCTAAAATTCTCCTATAGCTGTTGTAGCATGTACATACATCTCGAGCTGATAGCATGGGGCAATAAAGATCAAGCACTAACAAATGCAGGTACAGAACTACTCAGAACGGTTTCACATGATGTGGACTTATATAACTACCAGGGTGTTTTCTAAATAAATTTGGTAATACATTGCATTCCAGGTAATAATGTGTCTGGTAAACATGTAACAGATGGATTAGTCACTTTTAATTCCATTACAAGAAATCATGACACTTGAGAGGCATGTTTGTGTACAGTTATTAAACTAGACAGCTGTCATGGCTTAGTTGGCAGGTCTGGGGGTTAAACCCACTAGCTATGACTGCAGGGGACATCTGCAAATAATTTAATAATTGACTGCAGCAGTATAGTACAGACATACAAGAGATACAGCCATACCGAGATTACATAGTTTTATTTCTGAATCAATAATGCTGATGAACACATTCTTGCTTTGAGTTTATCAGTCTGTGAGATGTAAACACAATATCTGCACATAATATGGGCTAACTCACCCACAAAATTTCTGTGTTCTTGGTGAGAGAGAAATTGTGAGCATTACATGACTGATACTGAAAATGTAGTGCTACATAGCATTGGATTCGAACCCAGGACTGTGTGTGGCAAAATTTATTGTGTAGAAGGAATTTAACAGACTGAGCTACTGAGTCACTGCTGACTACAGGGTGATGGATACTTGCTTGGAGATCACATGGAAACATATTATGAATTGTGCAAGACAAGTTACAGGACTTTTCTCTAGCATTCTAGTACTGGAACAGTGTTATACTAGATTGCAGTAACAACAGAACACACATGCATGGTATACAACCATACTGCATATATTACTATAGCTTTATTTCACTTTCAACAATACCAGTAAACACATTGTATTGTTATTGCTTTGAAATATCTGTGAAGTGCACGCACAATAGCTGGCCTTGAAATGGGCTACCTCACCCATATACCTTTATTACCTGTGACCGGTATTGGCCTAGAGACAGCCTTGAACAATACTATGAGTTAAGCAAATCAGTTTGCAGCTATTAGATTTGCATTCTACAGCTATTTCAGTGTTATACTTGACCGCAGCAACCTTACGTTACAGACTCAATGCCTACAGTGGTTATGACAAGACAACTCTGATGCACACCATTTTCCTTGCTGTTATTGGTATTGTGTCTTGCTTTTATTGAACTACAGTTGTTATTATTCATTTATTGCACTACAGCTCTAATTCCACATTTATTGCACTACCGACATTATTGTATACACTTTATTGCATTTAATGCTTTACTCTTTCTTGCTTATTGCACTACAGTTGACATAATGCAACCATAAACACCATGCTCACTGCACAACCTGGTCAGGCACCTGGCATGAGACTCAACCTTGCAGTTACAGCTGCTGGAAGAGAAGCACACCATTATGCATACCAGTTTTGCAGACCTTCAGATTACATATTTTTAAAACAGAGGAAAAATTACTTACATACTTGGGATGAAATTCCCTGCCCTTGCTTCTTGGACCCAGGTGTTGAAGGTTCCCTTATTTTGCCTTTTCAGGTCATTATGGTGGTGACAACACTACTCACCTGTGCCAGGGATGCCAGTAACACTGATGAGTTCTCTGGCCAGCTGATCCCAGGCTTTCTTTTTAGACTCTGAGCCCTGGAAACCACCCTGCAGTAGCCTATCATCATGTTTTTATTGACAAAGAGCCCAACCATGATCCTGGACTCCTGAATGCCACACCACTGCACCTGAAAGTGCACATCTTCTCCAACACCACCAGCCATATCAGCTGATGATTGGACTCCAATGGATTCTGCAGAATTCCTGTCTAATGTGCTTAACATAGGCAGTTTTTCCACCCTTGCACATCATTGAGCAACATTCAAAAAAGCACTGTATTGCTTAACCATGCGCAAACCAACCAAGCAGAGATGAGCGGTGTGCAAACATGCACAATCATGGTTTTAGTGAAGCTGAGCACTGTGCAAACATTGGCAGCCATTTCCCATGTTTATGCAGTGTTGTTAGTAGTGCTGAGTACAACGCCATTCCACACAAACATGCTTAAACACACTAATAAATAAATAATTAATTGCATCCGGTTTCGATTTTTAGATGCCTGGCAGGTGTCGTCTATGTATGCATGAGCTCTGCTCGGCTTAGCTGTACTCAGTGCAGTGCAATGCAAATGCCAAATAAAAAAAATAAAACACATAAAATGTCATTATGCTTATTAACTACATCTGGTTTCCATTTTTAGATGTCTGGCAGGTGTCAGCTGTCTATATGTGAGCACAGCTTGGCATTGCTGTGCTCCACACTGCACAAACATGTATTTTTAAAACAAAAAACAAAACAAAAAAAAATAGACAACAGTGATTCAATATCTGTGTTCCTCGGCTCTCCCTCATCAGCACGCCATCATTAATATGCATGGTGCACTGCTGAGGGGGGACCATGGCCGTGTACTTGAATACATTCTGTGTAGGCTCTACATGGTGCCTACATGGAGTTTATTAAATCCTGGGGTTTATCTGTTATTAATTTAGCTCCACAGTGATATATCCTATTTACTTTTGTTATATCACATGAATTTCTGTTAACAGTTTTGATTACTGTGTTCATTTGTTTTATCAGACTTCTAACATTTTGGGTCTTATTTACTTTCTGTAATAAATTTCTTTCATTGTTCTAAATATGCTTATTCATCTCTATTAAATCAAACAACTCTTCACTTAGATTTTTTTCTTCTAAACTGAGGGCACAGTCTTTGTTCTCTGTTTCCTGCAGTCAAGCTACAGAAAGTTTCGAACATCTTCCTGTGATATAGTCTCCTCTGCTGCTTTCTGCATCATCCATTGCTCTTTTATATGGGAACTCACTGGCCTATCACTTCACAGCATTGGCTACATCAGAGTTTCCACCATTTCCTGCTCCTTCCTTTGCTGTACAACTCCATCTGAACTTCTGTACTGGCTTCCCACTGGTGGCTCCAGAGTATCTTCACGTGGCAATTTCAGATGCTTCCCATTCCACTTACTTGCCATCTAGCTGTGAGAAATTATCTATGATACCCAAGCACAGGATGCTATTGAACACCTTAATGAAGTTTACATGTGCAGAGTGTAGTGATTTTCCCTTATCCATTGCTTGACTAACCATCTCAAAGAAGTCACTCAGGCTAAGTAGGCAAGAACTGCCCCTGATGAATCTGAACTGACTTGCGTCAAGAGATTGTTGGTTGTCAATGTACTTATTTATTAATTCCATAATGATCCTTTCCATAACCTTACAGATATGACTAGTTAGGCTTATGAGTCTATAAGAATCCAGGTCCATTAATACTTTACCTTTGTGCAAGGGGATGGCAACTGCTACCTTATATTCATCTGGCATGACACCTGTTTTAAAGCTAATATTGAATAAACTCTGTAGGATTCCTGACAGTATGTGTTTCAGACTGACCATTATGCCGCCCGGTATGTTATCCAGCCCCTTAGAAGTTTTTCTTGAGGATTTTTCTTGTGAAGTTTGAGGAAAGTGTAGATGTAGGTATGTGATCTGGCAATACAGGAGATGAGAGTTAGTGAATTTGAACTAAATTTACCCGCTAGTAGATTGACTACGTCCTTTGGGTCTTTGTAGGTGACACCCTTTAGTACTATCTTTATGCAGTTCTAAGCTTTGTGTTTGAGATCTCTGACACAGTTAAAGAAGGTTTTGTAGTTATCCTTTGCCTGGGTGGCCGTTTTGCTTCATATCAGGCTTTGGTTGATTTTATAAGGGTCCAGTGTTCCTTGTTTAGTTTAGCAAGAGAGTTATTAGCATCTTTTTAAGTTAAATTTATGTCTGCAGGTCATTATATTCTGTTCTTTTATAGATCCTGTTTATATTAATTTAAAATTTTTAAAATAGGTGTTGTATTGATTCCGGGGTGGGACAGATATGTCTATGCAGCTATTTAAATTTGTATAGTATTTGTCTGTAAAGGATTCTGCATAAGTAATAGGATCATTGAGATGGAAAGAGTTTTGAATTTAGCCAGGTCATCACTCAGTTTTAGTAGATTAGCCTTGGAAAAATTCCTGAATACTGTTTCATAGATTCATAGATTAGTACTAGGCTAACTGCCCTTGCGAGCCATTTTAAGCCTAGCCAATTATCCCCTGTGAGATTCAAACCACGTACTTTGTGTTTGTAAGGCAAACATCTTAACCATTAGGCCACCCTCCCAACCCTGTATTGGAACATGCATCTAGCTTCAGTATTAAGGTGAATGTGGTGGTCCAATTTAACCAAGGACGAAGTTACAGTTACTAGATAGTGAAGCTGACCCATATTGGTACATCCAGAATTTTATTACCTTTGATCATGGCATGGATTAACTTATCCAGAGAGATTATATTGCTAAAGTCCAGAAATTTCTAGGCAATGCTTATGATGTATATGTCTCACAGTTAGGGGGGGGGGGGGGGCAGTTGAAGTCTCCAAGGAGAATTGTGTTTGGCTTAATGTATATGGACTCCATACTGGTTAGGTAGGAGGTATGGGCTGTTTGCTAGGATACAGTGAGGGGTTTTGTTAATAGTTAGTTTGACATTCAAGAGTTTTGGGTTGTTATCTTGTCTAATGAGTTTGAATGTAATTTTTTTTGAGTATGGAGGCACTACTGGCTTTATTGCCTTCATCCAGTGCAGTCGGCCTGAACATGTAATAGGCATTGAAACCCAGTGACAATTCATATGTCATGATTTCTCAGGGAAAAGAGTGCTTGTATGTAGTGGAGTTTTCTGTTAAAGCTCATATCAATACCGTCATGTTATCTGGATTCTATTTTGTTATGTTGGAAGTTTTAGAATACCGATCTTGCCTAAAAATGCACTATATATGTTGTCAGGGATTTAGACAATTTATGAAAGCCTTCAGTGGACAGTTGCAGGCCATTCCTGTCAAAGCAGTTAGGATTGTCCACCATCTCTGCACAGCCTGATATATATATTGCATCCCATTAGAATGATGCCAGAAGATAATCCAATTGCTGAAGTTAATATTCTTTAGTTTGCATTGCAGCATTATTCCTGGTGGTGGTAGAATGCTGATGAAGGCTAGGTTCATACCCGCCTCAAACACAAATTCTGAGAGTTCTATCATGTCTTTTTTCATATATGCCAGGAATGTGTATCTTAAGTTATTTATGCCCCATGCATTTTGACTGTGTCATATGCGTATATGCGGTGCATGGACCTGAGTGCATGTGTGATGTGGTTCATAGGTGATTACTAGGCTAAGGGGACAAGAGTCTTTATGAGCTTAGTCAATAATACCCAGTATATGACAGTATTATATCTTAATTTCCCAGATATGGGATGGGGTAGTATCAAGGCAGTGGGGCCTTGGGTTTTGGAGCACTGATTCATTTTACAGACTGCCTCTATCTATAAGAGACATGGGCAGTACCCCAGGAGTGAATATATGGTATCCATTTCTCCAAATTCTTTTAAAGAGAATGAGGAACTGGCTTTGCTTTATGAAGGTGGGAAATTTATTCCATAGATCAGGTAGCCTTTGGGATACAAATCTGTCTCTCCAGCAAGTTCTGTTAGAGCCACAAATAAGGTTCAGGTCCATGGGAAAAGCAACCCTTGTATAATTTTCTTGCGAGTATGTAACATTTTCATCAGGGCTGGATCAGAGAATGCCTTATAGGTTAGACATAATTCACCTCTCAATAAAGGGACAGAGTAAAGGTATACGGCCTTTAGTTGGTCTTCATAAGACATGTGTCGTATGATTTGTGTTTTTTAGTGAGAAACCTCTGGGGTCACTTCAGTTGGTGTAAGTACCAGTGCCTGGTTAGGTACATGCAGAAGGAAACATCGTAGTCGATTATGGGCCTGAGGAGGGATGACTACAATGGCACTATGAATTCCTTTGATCTTGATGCCATGCCTTTACCTAGAAGTTGAGCCATACAGAAGGATTTCCTCACTACCATACCTACCTGCTGGTCAAAGTTTAGGTTACTATCTATTTGTGTTCTTCCATCCCTCACCACTGGGTCTACCTTTAGGGTGTGCTATCGATATTATAATTTGCAGGGATATCTGATTTACTGAGGGGTATGATTATGTACTTTTTAGCATTTAATCTCAGACCACGGTTTTGGCATTAGTCATTTGTCAATTTTAGGCCTGCCTGTAGGATGTCAACATTGTTTGGGGATTCAGTGATTGATCCTACCTTACATTCATCAGTGAACTTGGTGAGCCAAAGGCCCTCAACATTGATCTTCACTTCACTGAAGTATATACCAGACAGGAGGGGTCCCTGTCGGACACCACTAGTAACAGCTTTATTATCAGAGGTGGATTCATCTGTCTGGACATGTGTCCTGTCAGTGAACCAGTTTGTTATCTGATGATGTAGGATTTATGCTAACTTTAGTAAGTTTATCTATGATTCCTGAAGGGGGGGATGTGTCAAAAGCTTTGGCTAGGTCTAGATAAGTGGTGTGTACCATTTTACCCTCATCCATGGCTTTGATGACTTTCTCAAGTAAGTCCTCCCGATTAATCAGGCAAGACTTCCCTTCAACAAATCCAAATTGGGTCTGGTCCTGACAGTTCCTATGTTGTTATTAATCATGTACAGGATAATTCTCTTCATGGTCTTGTAGATTCGGCCAGTCAAGCTTATTGGTCTGTAATTCCCCAATGGGTACCCCCTTGTGCAAAGGGATGACTGTTGCAGTCCTCCATTCCTCTACAACAAAGGTTATCCAGAAGCTGTGGTTCAAGAGGGTTTCTAGCGGCTTTGAAAGATTCTGTTTTAAGCTATTTAAGAAGCATCCTGGAATGTTGTCCGGACCCATGGATGCTGTGTTTTTGGCTTTGGCATGCATAGTATGGACTTGTTATCTCAAAATATCCAGTAGGGGAATGGCTGTCAGTATTTATTTGGATGTGGTAACAGGTGAAGAGGAGGAGTTTGAAATTAACTTGCCACCAACAAGTTTGCTATAGTTTTAGGCCGGTGTAAATGTTGCCATTCATGATTAACTTGGCACATTACTGGGCATTTCCCCTAAGTTAGGAACATAATTAAAAAGGGCACCTGATTGTGACCCACCTCTTGCAGAGTCTGGTGAGTGGAGCATCAGTTTATCTCATTATGGAGTGACCTATGGCTAGGATATTGGAGTGTGTCAAGGTTTGCCTTATGAGCTTTTGAACTGAGTCAGTGTAGCTGTTAAATGTATGTTTCATGGTAGGTACTGCCTGCATTGTGTGTTTGTAAGGTTATTGTGGGTGCATGTTTCTTTGGTTACATTTAGGAGGTCTTTTTGGTTTTAGGTAGGTTACTTTTAAAATTTTCAGTGTAGGTAGGTCAGTGTATGGTCTGAGATGCATATGATTGGTTTAGCGGGGGGTGTGGTAATGCCAACCTACAAATGTTCTTTGTCTGCATTAACATTGTATACATACATCTCTTGCACACTGTCTCAGTTTGTTTAAGTAATAGATGGTTGTCAGTAATAATGAGAAAATAGCTATATTGTCTCAGAATGCACTTTTCAACCAAGCTGGCTACATAGATGGTTGAAAAGTACAAATTCATGGTTCCAGGTGCTTACCAATTTTTACTGAAAGGAGAGTAACACCTATTATGTGTGGAGATGATTACTTGAGTTGCTATCTGTCTGGTAGCTGAGATAGTACTGGTCTCAACCCAGCTACACGCAGATAGGAATCAGTGATCCTATGCTCTTTCTCACATCTAAAGCACAAGAGTAGCATTAATCCCAAGCTGCATCTTGAGAACTAGTATTAACCCAGATGGTGTTACGTTCAGTACATATGCTTTGTCTTCTCTTTGTAGAGACCTTGGATAAAACCTACAGCAGGTGGATGCAACAGAATGGCAAGTTGCACAAAAGCCCTGAAGAGCTTCCTAACAAAACTGCAACCAGAGCAATCAGTGAATTCCCGTACAAACTGCCCAAACAGAGACCAGCAGGAACCAATGTCCTTCTGCCTCTTCTCTCACCAGGAACAAAGAAGTAACATTATTCTCAAGATGGCTCCTATAAAGAGAGTTTCAGGTTTTTACAGTGATTGGTAATCTCTAGGAAGGCTAGGAAATTAAGTTTCTTTGCTACTTCTCTCATGAGGAGCAAAACAGAAACACTAATCCCAAGCTCATTATTAAGAAGCAGTTCCTAGCATCCCCATTGATTGGTAGTTTAGTGACAGATATTAAAGATTTTTTTAAATAAGGAGGATGTGATGACCAGTCACTGGACCAGTAATCAAGGAGCCTCAATCCTCACCACTTGGTACCTGTGTGGAACTTTCACTGGGAGGATAACAGGTACACACAGACACACACACACACACACACACACACACACACACACACACACACACACACACACACACACACACACACACTATTTTCAGATGCAGTTCTCTGCATCAAATGCAGTTTCCCTTAAGAACACACCGAGACCACAGTCAGTCCAGGACTGTTTTCTCCCTCGTTCTCAAGATCGCCAATAAGACTCCCCACTGTACCAGCTATAGTGTTGAGATCTCAGCTGAGTGTCCAAGCCAAGACCTCCAGCACCCTCTCTGTCCAACTAGCTGACACACACACACACTCCTTGAGATTTGATTTACACACACACACACGCACACACACACACACACACACACACACACACACACACACACACACACACACACACACACACACGCACACACACACAGACACACACACACACACAAACATACAGGTTTAATTGTTATGCCCCCTTCTGCCCAGAATATAAGGTAGGCATGACTGCCACAAGAAACTCCTGCCAGCTACCTTAAGGCTCTTCCAAGGGTATCCACTATACTGAGTGAAATTAATATTAATACAAATGGTAGTTTGACCACGATCAAGGGTATTAGGAGAGGCCCACACAGTGTCCGCAAATAAATATGCAAATACTCTCAAAACTTAAAAATCTCTGCAAAGATCAGCCACAATGAAAGATTTAAATATATTTAATAATTAATAAAAGAACAAGACAATACTAAATATCGATTTACAGTGGCATCAGAGTTCAAATCATAGGAGGCATTTAAAAGAACATTGCAGGACAGGCTCAGACAAAGAAAGAAAAACAATATCTAAACTAACCTTCACTGTATTCCTGACTGAATTTAAGGGAGTTACTATTCCCTAATAACTTATGTAACAGAGCAAGGCAGATGGTATGGTGAATGGTTCTTCTTGTTGTTGTCAAGCCCAAGACAGAATACAAAAATGGTCTGTCTTACTAACAGACTTCCCAAAATAATATCTAAAATATTACTTCTAGCATAGCTTGCAGAATAACATAATTTCTTGTCATTTGACTTCTAGTTCACTTGCAATCCCCCATTGCTGGAAGCTGGCAGGACTTAGTACGTACCTGCAAAAATACACACACAAGGGATTTTGTTCAATCTTTGGCAGGTGATGGAAGTCATGGAAGTTTGATAATAGTTCTAATACATTTGTAACACAAGCATCCTGTATAAATCAATTTTTATATTCACAAATGAAATATAATTATTTACAAAATTCCAGTTAGCTGTGCTGGCAGTACCTTCTTTCATCATACCTCCACCACCTTTGAAGACTCAAGCTAGTTTTTCAAGTTCCCCTTGAGAAATGTTGCTTGAGAGGGGTGAGCCTATTTGGGAATACATTACCCCATAACCTGTCTTGAGATCCCAGCTGCCTTGGCACTGCTGACCCAGTACAGTGCTGCACTGTCATATCATATGCCTGCAATCCTAGGCCCCACTATAGTAACTTGGGATTTTGCTGGCTGGCTCCCTGTTGCCATAGATTCCGCCCAGACTTCTCCTGCCTCCTACTGCAAATACTTAACACTAGTGCCTCCCTATTATGGTAAGGTTTCATGGTATTAACATGATACAATTTGTGCTCCTGCCAGTAGTTCTACCATCTAGTTAACATCACCGACTTTCCTTACCACTTTGAAGGGTCCCTTCCAAGCTGCCTGCAGCTTATTGTGTCTGACAGGAATGACAACCATAAACTGCTGCCCCACAGCATACTCTCTGGCTTGAGCATTCCTGTCATGCCAGACCTTTTTTCTGCTGTTCGGCTCCTGCCAGCCTCTCCTGGGCCAAGCCCATGAGTTTCCAGAACCTTGTTCCGAGGTTTAGGACAAAACAGACTCCTCGTGGGATTTGCACTCACTCTCCCACTCATGAAGAATCAAATCTAGAAGTACCCTCACCCTATGCCCATGGATTCCTGAGGTACCTCTCTGTAAGCAAACAACAGATGGGACAAATATTTGTCCCACTCCCTCTTAAACTGGTCTGCAAATGCCCATAGAATGGTCTTTAGTGTACAATTTAACTTCTCCACCAGATCATTAATTTGGGGGTGGTAGGGGTAGTCTTTAGGTACTTCATCCCACAGTGTTTCCACAGATAACCCAGCAGGTCTGACTTGAAATTTGCCCCTCTGTCATTCAGTATTTCTTTTGGAAACCTACCCTACTAAAAATCTCTAACAAAGCATTTGCCACCTTTTCTGAATGGAGGAAAGGGTCACCGCTTCAGGGTATCTGGTAGCATAATCTACCACCACTAGGATATACTTCTTCCCTGTGGAACTTGGGGTACTCAGAGGCCCTACAATATGCATAGCGACCCTCTGAAATGGCTCCTCTATCCCAGGCAAACGCATCAGAGCAGCTTTTACCTTGTCTCCTGCCTTGCCTACTTTTTGGCAGTGCTCACAGGTCCTGCAGTACTCTGTTACATCCCTTGCAATCTCAGGCAAATAAAAGTTCTGCATAATACATCTTTTGGTACTCTTTATGTGTATATTATCTGCAAAGGGAATGTCATGGGCTATGGCTAGAAGTGCCAGATGTTAGGCTCTGGGCACTACCAACCTCTTTATTCTCTCACCTTCTAACTGTCTCTCAGGGGTCCATTCTCTATACAGAAACCATTTGTTCCAGTATACAGAATTCCCTTTTCTTTGAGAACCAGGTGCCTCCCTAGCTACCTCCCTCAAGCCTTGTAAGGTAAGGTCTGAGAGCTGAACCTGTGTCAACTCTCTCTTTGTAACCCTTCCCAGCTTCCATTCCACAGGAAGTCTGGTATCCTGTGATAGCAGTGCCTCACTGTCAGCCTGGGTACTACTACTCACCTCTGACCTTGCAGTCACTCTGTCCAAGGGAACATCAGTACCCACCAGCAGCTGTGGCTCACCTTCAGTCTCACTGCTACTGGGTATCTCCCTCCCTGAAGTAGCCAACTCTCGAGTCCTGGCTTCAAATTTAGTGTCTGTCTGGGTCCCCCTGCCAGGCTACCATACCCACATGCCTGTCTGCAAGCCTCACTGCATGTTACTACATGCACATGTATTGCATTATCAAAATCATTCCTTATCAAGACATTTGCAGGGATATTCTCAAACACACCTACTTGCTTGCTTCCTTTTCTACCCTCCCAGTCAAGGAGAACCCTAGCCAAAGTAATTTGAAATGGGGTCCCTCCTAAAGCTCTTGCTGGAGTAGATTTCCCAAGCACGTAGTGCTCCTCTTTAACTATTGCAGGCTTCACAATGGTTAGGTCAAAGGCTATGTCTCTCTTAGCAGTGGCCTATTTCCTGTCTACTAAGATAGGATATAACCGATTGTGGTACTTTGGTATTTTTGTTGTCTCCAGACTACTTACCACTGGCATTCTGTTTTTCCCACTTGTTGGCTCCCCTGACTTTTGTTCCCCCCTTGCCTCCTTGGACATCCATATGCTACATGGACCCAGTGGTTACATTTAGAACATTTAATCCTTGATCCTGTCTGTGTACCTGAACTAGTGGCTTCCCCTGTTACTGGCAGACTCTGTTGGGGTGGTTTAGGCTGCACACCATGGATTTCCTTATACCCATGTGCAGCGCTGGGTATCCCTTTCCTGTGAAGTGATGCCCTGCTTGCTAGGTACAGGTCTCATTTTTTTCCCCAACTCATCTGTGGTATTGCATTCCCTATCTGCCAACCACATTCTCATGTCCTCAGGCAAAGTGTAAAGGGCTTGTTCCCTCACCAAAAAGTCTGCCAGCCCTTCAGAAGTGGTGATCTGACACCCACTCATCCACCTATGAAAATAAGTGCTTAGCTCAACAATATAATCACACCACACTTTCATATGCCTTGTGTCTATGCTCACAAAACTTTTTTTCTATAAGCTTCAGATGTTAACTTAAAACACTCTAATAAATATTTTTTTATTTGGTTATAGTCTAGACAAGCAATATCAGACAATTTAGAAACAGCAGTTAATACTTTACCATGGAGTAAAGGGGTTAGGAACCAAACACAGAGCCCTTGGCCAACATTATACTGTTTACATATCCTTTCAAACACATGAATAAAACACTGATATTTATTGTTTCTGGGGTTCAGTTATTCCCTTCCTCATTACCTCAATGATCCTGACAAAGAGTCAGCATTTCTTTTCATATTGCCTCTGCCTCTCAATTTCTTTGGCTTCCAGATTTCTCAGTGTCTCTGCTGATTCTAATTCTATCTGTTTCTCCTTTTCTTCAGCATCCAAATGCCACAGTGTCTCTGCAGATTCTAGTCCCAAATGTTTGCTCTCCAATTCAAGTCTCTTTAGCTCCAGTTGGATTTTTAAGTCCTTTGAGGCAAACTTGAACTGTCCATTTTCTGAAAGTTGTACATCCCCAAAGCCAGTCTGGTTGTCTTTCTGATTGCTGGTCTGTGATGCAGATATGACTAAGGCTGCAATCATTTCCCCTTTAGTCAGGTTGCTATGCACCAATCCTTTGGCTTGGGACATCTCAGCCAACTGGATCCTTGTTAGCTTGCCATAATACTCTGCTGACATCATTGCCTGCATGCCCTAACAAACTAAGCGAACAAAAATAAATAAAACTATTGTGACATGAAATTCTGAATGTCTACCATGGGGCTGTTTGAGAGTATAAACACCTTCTTTAGTAACCACTGTTTACAGGCTACAGAAGGTGAATATCCACACCACTCTGCACCAATAGGTGATGTAGTGATTCCATCACTGGCAACCAATAAATATGTGATGCTGGCATACCACCATTGCCATCAATAAATATATGATGACCCACCACTGGACCAGTAATCAAGAAGCCACAATCCTCACCACTGTCGCATGTGGGGAATGTTCACTGGTAGGCTAATAGGTGCACACACAGTATTTCCAGATGCAGTTCTCTGCATCAAGTGCAATTTCCCTTAAGAGAACACAGAGACCACAGTCAGTCTGGGGCTGGTTTCTCCCTCTTTCTCCATACCCCAGTAAGACCCCCCACTGGTACAGCTATAGAGTTGAGATTTCAGTTGAGTGCTCAAGCCAAGGCCTACAGCACCCTGTATGTCCAACCAGTGCTTTGTGCCCCTGCCCAAGTAGCTGACACACACACTCTTTGAGATTTGATTTACACAAACACACACACACACACACACACACACACACACACACACACACACACAAACACACACACACACACACACACACACACACACACACACACACACACACACACACACACACACACACACACACACACACACACACACACACACACACACACACACTCACACATACATACCTAGGAAAGTCTGGTACAGGTTTACTAGCTATGCCCCATTCTGCCCAGACTATAAGGTAGTTATGACTGCAATCAGACACTCTTACCAGCTACCTTAATGTTCTTCCAAGGGTACCTAATATACTGAGTGAAATTAATATTAATACAAATGGTAGTTTGACCAAGAGCAAGGCTATTAGGAGTAGCCCACACAGTGTCAACAAATAAATATGTAAGTACTCTCAAAACTTAAATATCGCTACAAAGATCAGCCA
The DNA here is from genome assembly GCF_019279795.1 of Protopterus annectens. Lineage (NCBI taxonomy): Eukaryota > Metazoa > Chordata > Ceratodontiformes > Protopteridae > Protopterus > Protopterus annectens. The sequence continues at coordinate 1,011,085,823 of NC_056727.1, read as the reverse complement.
CAATGAAAGGTTTAAATATACTTAATAATAATTAATAAAAGAGCAAGACAATGCTAAATATCAATTCACAGTGACATCAAAGTTCAAATCACAGGAAACTTTTAAAGAAACATTGCAGTACAGGCTCAGACAAATAAAGAAAAACATTATCTAAGCTAAGCTTCCCTACATTACTGACTGAATCTAAGAGAGTTACTATTCCCTAATAAGTTAAGTAATAGAGCAAGGCAGATGATGTGGTGAATTGTGCTTCTTCTTGTCGTCATACGCAAGACAGAATACAAAATGCTCTGTCTCACTAAGAGACTTCTCAAAATAATATCATACTTCTGGCATAGCCTGCAGAATGACATAATTTCCTGTCATCTGACTTCTAGTTCCCATGCAAAACTCTGATTGCTGGAAGCTGGCAGGACTTAGCAGCTATCTATAAAAATACACAAGGGCTTTTGCTCAGATTTTTGACAGGTGCTGGAAGTAATAAAACAATTGCATTCCTCCACACTTCAAGACTAGTAATTAGTTCACCACAAAGATAATACAGAAAGCTTCCTAGTACAGACGTTGTGTCTCTAGCTGCATTGAAATCTGGAAGACAGCATCTTTATGGCCTAGCCTAGCCTATAAAGTGATTTAATTTCAGATATTTTTGTAAAGTTTGTTGGATTGAGGTTAGCCCTCTACTTTCCTCTGTTAAATTATATACATTTAAACAGTTACAATAGTGCATGTACATTTCTGTCTCAGTAAAGCACACTGTGCATACATTTCAAACACAAGTACTTTTCAAATACCTTTTCAACACAAATGTCTGCACAAATCAGTTTGATGTACACATGACATACAGTTTTAATATATTTGTAACACGAATATCTTGTATGACCAGCATGACCCATAGTTCTAACATATTTGTCACACATGCATCTTGTATAAATCAATTTGATATTCACAAATGACATAATTATTTACAAAATTCCAATTAGCTGTGATGGCAGTAACTCCTTTAGTCACAAGGGAAACATACCTACAATCAACTGCATTACTAGCTGAGTTAAGTACAAATTTGCAGTGTTAAAGATTGTACTGCATTTTATGTTTCTGTCTATTTAATTGTTTCATTGAATATTGTGGTCTGTGTCTCTCTGTAGTTATTTATTTTTCCGTTTGTTTCATAGAATACTGTGGTCTCTCTCTGTCTCTGCAGTAAGTGGGGGCTATTGTGTTTCATTTCACTGATATTCAATGTTAAACTCTTAGCCTAGAGGGTTTCTCTGTATTTATAAGTGTTAGTCACATATCCTTGAATTTATTACTGCTCAATATCTGAGTTGTTTGGCTTCTGCTCCATACTTACAATCAACTGCATTACTAGCTGAGTTAAGTACTAACTTGCAGTGTTAAAGATTGTACTGCATTTTATTTTTCTGTCTGTTTAATTGTTTCATTGAATATTGTGGTCTGTGTCTCTCTGTAGTTATTTATTTTTTTATTTAATTGTTTCATAGAATACTGTGGTCTCTCTCTGTCTCTGCAGTTAGTTTCTCAACCGTCCTCTCTGTTCTTGTTCTGGTATTAATCTTGGCGGCTTTGGAATTGCCTGCCCCTCCTGTAAATATGAATTTGGACACTCCTTCTGGGTCTATCTCATTTGTTCACTCAACCGAGTACAGTGAGATCATATTTTGATTTCAGACACTCCTAACAGTCCCATCTGTTCAGCTCTATCTCAGCTCTAGTCCAGTCTAGTGTCACTAGCTCATTCTACCTAATACAGAGAGAACATTTGTGAAGGGCAAGCCACTTAGGTCCTTAATTTTGAATTATTTTCTGTTTCTCCTTTCTCCCTTTCCACTTTCCAAAAAAATAAAAAAAAGACATTCTAAGCTTGTTTCCTGTCTTTCCTGTAACTAGTCTAGTTCAGATACAGATTTGCTGTAACCAAAACTGTTTGCAAACTTCTGAGCCCCCAAAGGCTTTTTGTGTTGAAGGGAAGCCTTCTAGCCTATCAGTGGGAGTGGTAAGCACAAGGTAGCCTATCTACCACAAGAGTGGTTTCTGGCCCAGAAATTGTAGTTTATTGGCCATTTGGACCGTTTTTCCATCTCTTTCAACTTTCTGGTTTAAAAACCTGCATTTGTGCTTGTTTCCCACCTTTCCTGTAACTAGTCTAGTCCAGAAACATATTTTCTGCATCCAAGACTGTTTGTAAGCTTCTGAGTCCCCAAAGCCATTCTGTGTTGGAGGGAAGCCTTCTAGCTTATCAGTGGGAGTGATAAGCACTAGGTAGCCTATCTACCACATGAGTGGTTTCTGGTCCAGAAATTGTAGTTTATTGGCCTTTTGGGCAGTTTTTCCATCTCTTTCAACTTTCTGGTTTAAAAACCTGCGTTTGCGCTTGTTTCCCACCTTTCCTGTAACTAGTCTAGTCCAGATACAGATTTGCTGTGTCCAGGACTGTTTGTAAGCTTCTGAGCCCGACAAGCCTTTTTGTGTTGGAGGGAAGCATTCTAGCTTATCAGTGGGAGTGGTAAGCACTAGGTAGCCTATCTACCACAAGAGTGGTTTCTGGCTCAGAAATTGTAGTTTGTTGGCCGTTTTGGCAGTTTTTCCATCTCTTTCAACTCTGTGGTTTAAAAGCCTATATTTGCACTAGTTTCCCACCTTTCCTGTAACTGGTCTAGTCCAGATACAGATTTGCTGTATCCAGGACTGTCTGTAAGCTTCTGATCCCCCAAGCCTTTCTGTGTTGGAGGGAAGCATTCTAGCTTATCAGTGGGAGTGGTAAGCACTAGGTAGCCTATCTACCACAAGATCCAGCTACAGATTGTTAGGTTTAGCACTTGAATTTGCTTATTTGTGCTCAGCACTTGTTAAGAACTTGTTGTTAGTGCTAAATAACCTACAAATTACTACAGCACTCAACCTCCCTCTTTACCTAGAGGAAAACAGTTTTTCTACTTACTTTCCACATTTGCTTAGAGAAAAACAGCTCTTATACTTACTTTCCTCACTTGTCTAGAGGAAAGTAGTTTTTTATTCAGGCATGTCAAAGGGTCAGCTCCCAGTGTACTTTCCTGTCTATCTAATAAATCTGGGCATCTTGAGGCAATGTAGCAATTGCCTCATGTACACAGACAACCCTCTCCTCCTACCACCCAACACCACAATCTGTGAGAGATGCATTTATCTAGCCAAACTGGAGGTAAAGCTCTCTCCAACCAAGACTGAACTTGACAGTCAAGAGGAGAAGGTAAACACTTGCACCACACCACACTCATCACATAGTCCCACTAAACCTACACCACTAAAATCCATGCATAGAAACACAAAAACATTCGCAGAAGCTCTCAATAATAATCTGCTCATGCAACAGAGACATCCAAAGCAGAAACACAAGAAACCTCCACCCCCCCCCCCAACACAACCCAAATGACACATAGCCCACAGACTCAGTGTGCCAATAAACCACAGGCCATAAGGCAAAACAACGTACCCAACATACAAGTCATAGGTAACGATAGTCAGGCACACTGATGTCCCACTCACCAGGCTAAACAAGGAGAAGGTTACTGTCAGCTTGTTAAGTGCCAGGATCCACCACATAACCCACTCACTCAGGTCACTTCACAACAAGTACAAATATGACTCTGTCATTGTCCATGTTGGTGTGAATGACCTGAGATATACCTCCCTGGACTACATGAAAAGAGACATGGAAGAGCTCTCTGATCTTGTAGCCCAGGCAGGTATGACCCTAGCCCTGAGTAGCATCCTGCCATCACCCACAATGATACTGCAGTACAAGGACAAAATGAGTGACTTCAACAATTGGCTAAGCTTCTGGTGTCATTCTATGGGGATCCAGTATCTGTCTCCTGGGAAGACATGGTCGACAGACCACGATGCTTTGCCAGAGATGGCCTGCACCTGTCGCCCCTGGGATTTCGGATACTGTCTAATGGTCTTGCCACTCCTATAGTGCCTTTTTAGGCAATATTCAAATGACAAATTTACCCCCATAACAGGAACAGGCAAGCAGAAATTGAGGGTAATGCTACTCAGTGCTAGAAGTCTAAATATCAAAATGCACTCACTCGAGGAACTCCTTAAAATGGAGAACATCGATATCTGTGCAGTGGCTGAGACCTGGTTCAAGGCTCTAGAGAACACCCCTGCATTACCAGGCTATAACTCATACCACACTTTTCAGCCATCTAACCTGGACCAGAACACCAAAGGCAGAGGTGCGTCCATATTCATTAAGGATATCCACACCTCCAGAATAGTTGCCCAGCATAATGCATCCAAGGTTATCCAAGTGCAACTAACTTTTGGCAAAACTGCAATCCAAATTGTAGCTTGCTACAGATCCCCCACCATACCCCAGGATTCCCATGCCTCTTTTCTTGACATACTGGAAAATATTAGGGTTCAACTAAACACCCTAATAATAGGTGATTTCAGCTACCCCACCATTAACTGGGAAAACTACTCATGTACCAACTCCTTCACTCAACGCTTTCTGGAATTCATAAATTCCAGTGCCCTGGATCAACGTATCCACACCCCACCAGGGGAAACAATATCCTAGACCTCGTCATTACCAACATGAGTGACCAGTGTTCCACACCTTAACTCAACTCCTCATTGGTCAGATCCGATCATAAGCAAATCACCCTAGATATCCGCATCCCACCCCCACCCACCATTAAGGAAACCATGGTAAAACATTTCTCCAAAGCCAACTTCATGCTTCTTAAGACAGAAGTGGTGAAACGTTATGACACCCATGCAGATGGACAATACAGTTATGACTGCTGAATCCTACACAAATGCACTCTATAAGCACTTAAACGAGTGCATGGATAGTGCTATCCCGAACAGAACCAAGATGCTATCCACCAAATAAAGGAAGCCAATCTGGTGATCCCCTGCCATAAACAAACTCTAAGGAAGAAATTGTTGCAAAAGAGAGTAAAATCCCATGAGTGGAGGAGGTCCCTGGTCAACCTCAGTAAGAAGCTGAGATCCCTTTTAAGATCCTCCAAAGCTAGCTATGAAAACAAAATTGCTACTGATTCTAAGGGCAACCACAAAACATTCTATGGCTATGTCAATAATCTCAATGGCAACACCCAGATCTGCTCTGAGTTACACCACAATGGCATGAAAATTACAGAACCAACTGATATTGCCAACATCCTGGCAGATAGGTTCAGTGCTAACTTTACCCCCTCTCACCCCCTAAAGGGCCCATATCTATACAGGAAAAATGCAAAGTCCCTGTAATCACATCTATGCAGGTAAAAGCTGCACTCTCTAAAACCAAAAACGCAGCATCCGTGGGACTGGACAACATCCCAGGATGCATTTTACATGAGCTTCAGAATGAACTGGCTCCCCACCTAAGCACCATGTTCAATCATAGTCTCAAGTCAGGCTTTGGGCCCACTGAATGGCACACAGCAACAGTTACCCCATTCCACAAAGGGGGAGCCGCCATTGATCCTAGGAACTATCACCCTATTAGCCTGATGAGCCTGGTCTGCAAGGCCATGGAACGTATCATTATGGAACTCATAAACAATGACATTGGTAACCTCCAAACTCTGGACCCCACTCAGTTCAGGTTTGTGAAAGGCAAATCATGCCTTCTGAACCTGATTGACTTCTTTGAGGCAGTCACCAAAGCCGTAGACGAGGGTAAGGTGGTTCACACAGCCTATCTTGACCTTGCCAAGGCTTTTGACACCATCTCCCATTCTGGAATTATAGCTAAAATCACTAAACTAGGTATAAATCTCTACATCACAAGATGGGTTGCCAACTGGATCACTGACAGAACCCACAATGTAAAAGTTGCAGACTCCATATCTGACTTCAAACCAGTGACAAGTGGAGTACCACTGAGTTCAGTCCTGGAACCTCTCCTGCTTGGTATCCACTTCTCTGAAGTACAGGCTAACACAGAAGGCCTCTGGCTAATGAAGTTCACAGATGACTGCAAACTAGGAGCCATAGTCGAGTCCCCAGATTATGTGGACATCCTACAGAAGGGCCTCACTGAGACAGATGCCTGGTGTCAGAGGTATGGCCTCAAGCTCAATGCCAAAAAGTGCATTGACATCCCCTTTGGTAAAAACTCTGTGCCCATGAACTACCACATAAACTGCAGTCTACTTAATGCCAAATGTGTGATAAGAGGCCTTGGGACCTAAGTGGAGAGTTGTCTCTCCTTTGATAATCACATCGCCACAGTAGTCGGTAAATCCTTCTATGTGGCACACCTCATCACAAAAGGGTTCACATCCAGGAAAAAAGAGATCATTGTTCCCCTCTAATCGACACTCATTAGACCCATTATAGAGTACAATGCCCCTTTTGGAATATACCTCACAAGACATCTGCAGCAGCTGGAAAGGCCACAGAAGTACCTCACAAAGAGGATTACTGGAGTCAAACAGATGCTCTACACTGACCGTCTCAAAAAACTCCAGCTTTACTCTGTAGCATATCACCTACTCTGAGGAGGTCTCTGCCTAACATATAAAGCTATGTTAAACACAGAGCTGTTGGACATGCTACACCTAAAGAAATCCCAATCTCTCCAAGCTACACACTCTAGGGACCTAAACCTTGTCACGACAATAAACAGGACATGCTGGAGGGATAGATTCCTATCCCAGAGACTTCCTATACTCTGAAACAAGCTACCTATCTATGTCAAGCAAAGTTCCTCATTAGCACTCTTCAAAAAAAATCTTGGTGAGTGGATGGGAAATAGGAAATACACCCCGGGAATCACTTTTGTGGCTCTGCTCGACATGGGCACAGGAAATTAACTTTCTTGGGTGGCGTAAGCCAGGGGACCTTGTTGGCTAGGCTTACTTAAGTCCTTGGGCTGATAACCTAGTACCTACCTATGAACCTAAGAGCCTATGATTAATACTCTGAATATTGCAGTGTGTACCAGGTGGGTAGGATGATATTAAACAGGGGCTTACTCCAACTTTAGTAGTTTAATGGATGGGCCTTCACAGTTTGATCTTTCTGTACCCAGTAGAATGAGCAGTTTAGATAAAAATTAGAAAGATAAGGGGTTTAAAAGCACAAAAGAAACTAGTTAGGAGGGTGGGGGTGGGAAAAACCCAATGCAGTCACAAACGGGCAGTAGTCTCACAGCACTGGCAAACAAATTCCCTAATATGAAATCCTACTTCTCAGCTCATTCCACTAATTACATAGATTTAATTCATTTCAATAAATGAATGGTAAAGTATTTTTTCTCTGACTAACCCTAGCCAAGAACTTTTAAAACTCCAAGAAAAAAAATTAAAATAAAATAAAATTTAAAATAAACCAAGCTGATATAGTAAAGTCAAAAATAATAATAAAAAAATAATACCAGAAGTATCAAAACATAAATAAAGAAATCCAAAATCCATTTCAGTCACACACTAGCAGTTATGCTAGAACACTTATAGTTCTTTGTGATTCAGACAGCTATATGATGGGCATGACCTTGTATGTGATGTTACACTACTGCATAGCCATGGTATTCCATGTACAGAGCACCTATGCAAATTACCCATCCATAAGCTTGCACATGATTCAGGAATACGCTGTATGATGTGACCCTGGTTATATACCTCATGGGAGAAGAACAATGTTCCTGCAGTTGGAATAACACATCTGTCCTCACAGATTCCACTTCTATGCTGACGTGTTGCTGAACATAAATTGCTGGGCATTGACATCAAAGTGTGTGTGTGTGTGTGTGTGTGTGTGTATACACACACACACATACACACACACACACACACACACACACACACACACACACACACACACACACATATATGTTCATAAGGTCATAGGAGATTACTAGGTTAGCAGCTCAAGAGCCCTTACAAGATAACCTGTTTTACCAAGGTTTTACCCAATTTTCTATCCCTGATGGAAAGATAACAAGGGTCAGCAAGTGGCATTTATATATGCAAATAAAATAGTTGGAAAAGTGCTACCTATGCTACCTACAGTGACAGTTTCTGTCATGTATATAAACCTGCTGTCATAACTATGCAGTCCCTTTCCACATACATTGACACCACCAAGCTATCAGTTATGGGAGGTGCCAAAAGAATACTTCCTTTTATAAACATAATACGGTACTGTCTTTTGTTCTGCAATCATGCATAATAACTGATTTTTTATACACAATGCTCGTAGTGTGATGGCTAATCAATGCAGGAACCATCTACAGAGCAAACTATATCAGACACCACCATATCTTACCTAGTAGCTGTTCCCTGCTGTACTGCCCTGTATTGTCTCTCCACACAGCAAGTTACTACATGGCACTGGAGTACGTACTGCACAGTTACATTCCAGTATGAAATTCACAGACTTTATTATGCCTTTGTCCACCACCTGTTCTTAATGCGATCCACATAAATGAACTGAAATAATGCCAGGAGGTATATTAAGCATAGTATGTGGAAATCATTTCTGCAACTGCGCAATGTGTTTACCAATAGCCCAGAGAGATTGTATATGAAAGACAAAAAGGCAAAAAAAGATTGGATATATTTGATAATAATTTTGGTACTTATGCATTATCGCAACTAGATAAAACAAAAGTGTTTTCTTTCACACTGAACTTTGTTTAGGTAGGATTATTAATTAGAAAAGGAAAAGATCATGTTTAAGTTCAAGTTTGCTCTTTGCCACTAGCACAATTTCCCTTCGTCCGAGGATAGCACCATCACAACAGAAAACCAAAGCACTACTGTCAACTTCTCACATACAAAACTACCCTCGAATCACCTGTCAACATCATCCAATATCATCAGTTTCACAAACCTTTTATGTTTATGCAAGTTTCTGTTATAAAAGTTGCCTTGCAACTCTGTAAAGTTTGACAAATAAACCACAAAGTATTTCCAGGTCTCCGTGTTTTTTCTCGTCAACATTCCATCTTCATAGTTAAAGTACTCCTTTCGACAGTAAGCAACCCAGCCAATTGAACTGTGCGTGTTGAAAGCACGCAAAACAGGAAGAGTTTCACAGTTGTTTATCTTCCTGAATGTAAGCCAAACATATCTATTGTAAGTAAAGATGTACAATAACAAGTTACACTAATTCCCACACTCTTTTCATGTCAGCATGCATATTACCGTAACTGCAAAAATCTGGTTGCGATAATACGTAAGTACCCTTAATTTTTCTTGTTTAAAGAAAGAGAAGTGAAAGAATGTGGTAAAGACTGCAATTGCAGGTGCTTAATTAAACTTGCTTTAATACACAGCAAAGGTAAAGCAAGGTAAGCATAGAGCCATTCTGTCTCTCTATGTAATAATAATGTCAGGGGCGCACCGCAGCGGTTAGAGTTGCCACCTCCCAGCAAGAAGTTCTCCAGCTCGATCCTTGGCTGGAGTGTCTTCGGTGTGGAGTCTGCATGTCCTCCCTGTGGCCATGTGGGTTTCCTCCCACATCCTAAAGACATGCTGTAGGTGGATTGGACACTCTAAATTAGCCCCAGGTGTGAGTGTGTGTATGTGTGTGCCTTCTGTGGAAGGTTGGGTGCTGGGCTGGCAACTCGACACCGTAAAACTCTACTGCCAATCATGAGTGGACAGGTGATCTGCTGTGATGACCCCTAACTGGGAAAAGATGAAGAAGTAATAATAATGTCAATCTTTCAGGCAAGCATTTCCCAACAAAACTATATAGCAGCTTAGAAAAAGGTATCATGATCTAGCTAGCTAAACACATACAAAAATGTATGAATTCAGATGTTTTATATTGAACTTTTAATAACAGCAAGCAATAAAATGCAATATTTCAAAATAGTTTTGGAAAGCAACATTTGTAATTGTAATAGCTCTTTTAATGGATGTGGGAATTCTGCTTTGCATTGTATCTGACATTACAGATGTTGATACCATAAATATTCAGAAGTATTCAAACTATACTTCTGTTATTGAATCTGTTAAAAGGGGATGATGCCACATAGAGCTTTGAAATTTAATATTGCTGTTTACAAGAATGAAGAAGAAATGTACAGTCAAAAATGAGACACATATCATTTATAACATATTCTCACTGGAATAGAGCTGTGACAAAAACAAGTGCAGAATCCTAACTGTATTACAGTATTGATAACCTAATAAAATAATTTAAAAAGATTAGGATGTGCATTGTTAGTATAACAGTATTATCATGTGTTGAAATGCTTTATTCCGAGATGCCCGATATGGGGTCCTAACTGATGGAGTGATATTTTGCACTGCAATTTATAGCTTACAGTACAGGACAGCAACAAAAACTATTTTAAAATAATTCTTGTAATAAGCCTTGATTTTGTAGTAATCTGCTTGGAACTGGAGTATGCTGCTTTGTGTTTTATTGGATGAAACATAAATTGTTAATGACATAGTACTATTCTGTGGTAATAAACACTCCCTGGGATTCAGCAAACAGCCGTGCAGGAATAAGTTATAACTGTTTAAGTACAGCACGGCAGCACACCTAGAATATTCATGAAGGCGTGCTGCCTGTGCTGTTAAATGTACACAGAGCTGTGTATGAGTGCAGGGGGTGTGTCTGAGAGCAGAGCTCTCACAATACACATGTTCCTGTACTCCAGAATTGCCTTTTACCAATTAAAATGAGCAAGAATGCTCATAACACCCCCAACCCATCAGGAAAACAAAAGTGGTCAAAGGCAAAAGGGACAAATGTCCCCATGAAGCAGAAAACTGATAAAAGTACAGGGTTTAGTAGTAGCAGGGATATTCTGAAGGGTATATCTAAAATAACACAACTAAACTTTTTTTTATAAATGCGATAAAGTTTAAGCGTAGCTGTGTAGGTGCACCCATTGCTTAGCTACTCTTAGTTCAGCTTAAACAGCACAAGAAGTTAAATAGCAAGAGACATCCAGCATAAGCAGTATGGCAATAGTATAGTGGTTAGAGTATATACTTTGCGAGCAGCCATTCCTGGTTTGATCCCCAATGTAACCAATTCACATTTTTAATTTGACAACAGTGCATAAACAATTTTTTTTGTATTACCTACTAAATAACATATATTTGTTAACCGGAGTACTGCATTAGGTCCAGATGTGAGGTGTCAGTTTGGTAAAGTTGTGAAAACCCCATATAAAACAAGTGCCCCATACAAGTATAGTCACACATGAATAAATGTAATGAAAACACGTTGGGGGATGTCAGGGACAGTAAACAAATTTATAATATGTAATGAATAATGAATCAATGCCATACATCAGATAGTCTATAAAATGAAAAATAAGCAATGCTAAGCATTGCACAGCTCTGCTTACCAGGTGTAAGCATTGTGTAAATATGACTGCTAAGCAATGAATAGCCCAGCTAAATGGATTTGCTCATTGGTAGGCAGTGCTGAACCTGTCCCTTTAAGCAATGCCAACCTTAGCTAAGCAGGTTTGTCTGTAGCTTAGCTTAGCTCAGCATATTTAAAACCATCCCAATCATGGCAAAGGACAGGAAATCAGCCATATTTAAACCCCACAGGTGGGAATACAGCTCATAACTGGTTGCAGCTTCCCACTTTAGGCAGAATGGCTCGAGTTGGAGAGGGATTGAGTTTCCGTGCACAGTGCTGGGGCATCCAGGAGTCCAAGGTCATGGTAGGTCTCCTGGTAAAAAAACACAATGAGAGACTTCTGTGGGGCCAGTACCAAGGCTTCCAATATAAAGCAGAAGCCTGGGACCATCTCGCTTGTGACCTCACCAGTGCCACTGGTATCCCTCGGATTGGTGAGCACGTCAGGCATCACTATGCCAACTTGAAACAGAGTAAGAGGGAGTTCTTGAACCAGTGGGTCCAAGAATCAAGGGGGATGTCCCAGCAGTGTGTAAATACGCATACCAGTAACTGTTTAATAATGTCTAGCCTGTATATATGATGGATAGTTATGGCTAAATATTTCTCTAATTCCCTTACAGTTGCAGCTGAGAGGGCTGTGAATCAGGAAGCCCATGCAAGTAGGCTGAAATGGCTGCATCGTGAGGCTGGTGAGTAACAATCCTGATTGTAGTAGTCATACCAAATAAATATAAAAGTAGTAGAACGTCAGCTGCCAGTATAAAAACTGTTTTGTGTATGGGTTGTACTGAATAAACCAGACAAAATGACAATAATAGTCCCATTTAGGTCATATTTAAATAAAACTGTAACTGCCTGGCAATAAAGCTCTAAATCCTGGAATGGTTGTGTTTACTCTGGTATTGTATGGTATTTTTTGTGTTGCATTCTCTGAATAGTAATGGTATATTAACTACTGTTACCCACACTGTGCTACATAATAAAAATGTCTAGGAATGTCTGTATAAGACTGTTGTAATTACAAGGTCAGATTGTACAACCAAGAGAGACTTACAGACAGAAAACACTGAAGAGAGAGACAGCAATATCCAAACAGCACACTCTGCTGAAACTTAAATTGTTATATTTTTATCAGACACAGCCATGGTTCGAATCATGGAAGTGGTAGTAAGCTGTATGCATAATCATACCTCTCAACTGTACCCATTTGTTCAGAATGTTCAGATAATTGGCTCATATTTTTTGCCTGTTACCCTGTACTTTGGCAAATCAGTGGGATGATCTCAGAATTTTAGTCAGCAAATAATGACATACATCTGATTTTCAGACCTTAAAACCTTCAGAAAATGTATATGAAAACAAACCTGTCACTCTAGCAACTCTCCAAGTTTATGAGAGCAATATTTAAAATATGTCCCTATTTCTACCTCCCTTGTTGTCAGGCTATGACCAGTGTGTGTGCATTAACAGATTGAGAGGTATGTGCATAATATTAACTGGGAATATGTGTGGAAACTGTCAGGTAGTGTTAACAAACATTCCCTACGCAGGTCTGTCAGATAAGAAAACTGTGCCTGCCAATAAAGATTGAAATCCTGGATTGGTAGTGTTTATTCTGGTATTGTATGGCTGACATGTAGCATTCAGTAACATTTGATCTCAGAATAGTACTGTTGTGTCAACCACTGTTTCTCACACTGTGCTACATAAAAATATGTCTAGGAATGTCTGTATGAGACTATTGTAATTACAAGGTCAGATTGTACAACCATAAGAGACTTAGACAGAAAACACTGAAGTGATAGACAGCAATATTCAAACAGCACACTCTGCTGACACTTAAATTGTGGTATTTTTATCAGAGTTAGATCCTGTTATAGATTTTTTAATGTCAATATGTTTATGCATCAATATGCTCAATTTGTTGTTCTGTAATGATTTTGTTTTTGATTTTATTATTTTTTTCATTAATAGGTAGGAGCTTATTATGTGGTTTTTCATCATAGGCTTCTGTAATTTTTATTCATGATGCTTCTGGTGCTTTTATTTTGAAAGCTGGTCTTCTACATTGATTGTTTGATGATGTCACCATCATGTGTTTTATATAAAAAGTGTGTGGTTTTTATCATTTGTATTCTGAAGAAGTCTAATAAAGACGAAACCTAGGTCAATTCGTTGGAAATCTGTTCTGAGTTTTTGCCTTCCTGGGGTCTCATTGCTGGTCTGTATTCGTTTTGGTTTTGTGTTCTTACTAGTATGGAGAGTGGTATTTTTATCAGACACAGCCATGGTTTGAATCCTGGGAGTGGTAGTAAGCTGTATGCATAATTATACCTCTCAACTGTACACATCCTTTCAGAATGTCCAGATAATTGGCTCATATTTTCTGCCTGTTCCCCTGTCCCCATGGCAAATCAGTGGGATGATCTCAGATTTTTAGTCAGCAAATAATTATATACATTTGATTTTCAGATATCAAAACCTTCAGAAAATGCATATGAAAACAAATCCTGTCACTCTATCAGTCCAAGTTTATGAGAGCAATCTTCAAAATATGTCCTTAGTTATACCCCCATGTTGTCAAGCTTTGACCAGACTGTGTGCAATAAAAGATTGAGAGGTATGTGCATAATATTAACTCAGAATCTGGGAATATGTGTAGAAACAGTCAGGTAGTGTTAACAAACATTCCCTCCACAGGTATACCAGGTAAGAGATGTAGAATTTAGCTACAAGACAGTTGACACATACACTAGTTTACAAACATACCACTGGCCAAACCAAGGCCATAGGGTAGTGTAATAATAGTTGTACCTTAATGATTAATGCAATGGTCATTAAAGTTGTGAGAACTACAAGGATATATAAGTTGTTAATTGACATCTCCCCCCCCCACCATATCTGCAACAATAATCTAAATACACAAGTCACTGGGTATGTTTATACCAAACCTACTGTTGGGACATATGTCTTATTGTTCAATAAATATTGAAAAGTGTTTCTATTAATGTTCCATGTTGAAATACTATAATTGGTGGCCTGTTGCTATCAATGTAACCTGCATGCCATTGTAATGGCCACTGTGGTTCCATATATGCATGTGTTCTGTTTGCCATACAACTGTTCCAAATCTGGTGTTTTGGGTTAATGGGAATATCTATGCATGCTGTTATAACTAATCCTGGATTTGCCCCTTTTTTGTTAAGGTGAGAGTGGAATGTTAAGGAAGGATAGTAGGTATATATGAGGAGGTAAGTTGATTCGGAAGACATACAAGACAGCATACAGGGGCGGTATATGACACATGTGGTGGGTAAACACCTTGGACGGGGAGGGGTGTTTGGAAATTGGAAGTCCATGAGCCCCCAAATGGAAACAGTGGGAATGAGGTCCCCAAACATGGGCAGTCATCACTGCACCTTCATGGCCATGGAGGTGGCTGTGCTGAGGGCTGAGCAGGAGGGGCAGTCTGAACCTCTACTTGTGTTATGAGGGCCTCAAGGGAATGTTGCAGATCCCACAATTCTCTGCAGAGCTCCCTGTGCATCAGACCCTGGACCTGACTTCAGGTTACAGGATCCTGTCTGTGTACACTCCTGGGGGGGGGTCAAGTACCATCCCCTGAGATGGTTCCACCTGAACAAAGTGCAGCACCAGCAGATGATGAGGCCCTGAGTTGGGTCACAGACATGCTGTGGCCTGGTGCCATGGCCAGATGAGGTGGGAGAGGTGGTTCTGCTGTGAACAGCCTTCCCAAACATGCTATTCTGTTGCAGCTTTAGAACATATGTGGGTAGTAATAGTCAACACAATCCTGGATTAGTTATAACAGCATGCATACATATTTCCATTAACCCAAAACACCAGATTTGGACCAGTTGCATAGCAAACAGAACAAATGCATATAAGGATCCACAGTCGCCATTACAATGACATGCAGGTTACATTGTTAGCAACAGGCCTCCAATGATAAGTGTTTCAACATAGAGCATGAATAGAAACACATTTCAATATTTGTTGCACAATAGGATATATGTCCCAACAGTAGGTTTCGTGCAAACATGCCCACTGATGTGTGTGTTCAGAATTTTTTTGCAGATATGGTGGCGGGGGAGAGAGATGTCACTTAACAACTATTATAGCCTTGCAGTATGAGGTTCTCATACCTTTTTTACTGTTTGTCTTCCAGGTACCATGTCAAGAGAGCGACTCCCTGCGTTCACTCCACAGGATAATGACATACTCATCAACTTTATTGTGCATCACCATGGAACACTCTTTGGGTGCATGGCTCATGATCCACATAAGAGGACTGCCCTGTGGAATGAGCTCATCCACAGGGTAAACAATGTCAGCCTGCATAACCGCAGTTATGAGCAGGTGAGACATCATTGACTGACCTCATCCACCATGCCTGTCAGCGTGCTGCTGCAGTTAGGAAGGACCAGCTAGCCACAGGTGAGGGTCATGCCATCCAGCCCCCACTGACACATGTTGAGGAGCTCCTCACCAGCCTTGGGGCACCTGCCTGCCAGCCAAGTCAAGAACCTGAAGATAGCATTGTGGAGGAGGGTGCTACCCACACAATGGACAAGGAACTTGCAGGTAAAGCCCCAGGGCACATTAGTAGACCAAAGTTGCTTATCCATCTTCATCTGTAAAGTATCTTCATGCATATGTCAGATAATATAGTCTGTTGCTTCAGTGTAGTAATGAACAGAAGTGCATAATCTGTGGTATTGTGGATTTGTACTGCTGATGTACTGAAATGCTGCCCCCGACCTGTACCAATGCCACAGGTGTGGCTACTGACATCACATCGCACACAACTATGTAGGTCCCTCTGATATACCTCTGGGGCAGCAATCTCTAGCTGGTGAGTATGGAGGTCTTTTGTTCAGGTTTGCCAATACACAGGCAATGTTATGGCCATTGTATTTGCCATGCACACATTTAACACACCTACCTATAATGCATGCTGTACATGTTCATTTATTGTTGCTGTTAGCTGCACTGCATCACAGTGGTCACCATGATGGCATATCTGAAGAGTATGTAAGAATCCTGCAGTATAACTAACAACCTGTCAGTGCAAGATGTGTGGACAAAGATAAACATAATGTTGGGACAAATGGCCTACAGTAGGGACATGTCTGAAACATTACCCTTATACAGTGGCTACAACAGTGCATATAGCAGTATTACAATGGCAACTGTTACAGATCTACCCAACGGCGTATCACAATACCACATTCCATAACTTTTACAACCTGTAATATGATCCTAACATGAGCAATGAATGTGTAATATGTAATCCTATGTTAGGACAACAAATATGGGGAATACATATCTTAACAAACACTGGAAGCATATGTGTGCACACATTCCAAATAACATATTGTGGAAACAGCTTTTGAGGTACTGCAGCATTCACTTGTCTTGAGTACGCACCTTCCATCAAGTATGGGACCTCAATGTCACACCAAGTAATGGTCTGCTGTCCAAGAAATATGTCCATGACATTTGCTCACTCACCTGCAAAAGAGGCAGCCATGGCTTGAACACATCTTACAAACCATGGAATGGATCCCATATCCAAAAGGTAGCACTCAGTAGTGGGAGACATAGCCTTACCTTTCCATTGCATATACCATGGCAAACAGTGCAGACAAGCATGTATGTGGCGATGAAGTATGGGACACCATTAATGTAGAAAATAAACAGATGCCCATCTAAGATAGATGACAACACCTGTTGCAAACTGGTTATGGAGGCTGCCCTGAAACATGCAGCAACACTGAGGGACTTGCAGGAATGTCTAGCAAGTACTGCCTGTGCAGTAACTATGTTGGCAATTACCTGGACTCTGCATAAGTATGGCCTATGGGTTAAGGTAATCAGATAGAAGAGTTGTTCCACAGGAGACATAATCCATAGCTCTCTACAGTTAGCATATGCATAACATCAGGTCTCCCAAAGGCATGTGTTGCAATGTGTGATGGTGTACCGAGACCAAGGCTGAAACCTACAGACAGTATTAATAAAGATACATGTGCTGCACATGCAAAACTTCACTCCACCTCAGGCCCACCATCCCCATCTGTACCTTGCTGGTGGCAGTGTACACCTTTAGGTTTGCTGTTCATTAGCAGGAACTAGGCCAGTAGACATGGTGTTCTGAATTTGAGACACTGCAAAATGACACTAGTGTGGTCCATAGTTGTCAAAATTCTGCAAAAAGACTGAGGATGGGGTCGGGTGTCATCATGAAACACAATAGTGAACTGAAGCATTCATCCAAAACTTGCTAAGACTGGCTCTATCTGAATACAGTCAAGGTCATGCATTGTGCCAGACATAACCTGACTACACAGCAATAGTGAAGGCACTGTGTGACATCCAAGGTCTGTGCACATGAGCTGACCTTGCAGTCTGGCAGAGATGGGGAACATTTGTAGGGCGGAGTGACCAAATAATGGCAAGTGAAGATGGGCCATGCTAGTATACACCTTCCAGGAATAGTGACTGCTTTTGTTCACTTAACAGGTGCTGCAACAACCCGTCTTGTTAAGGGTGGGAACACTTATGCAACCCGCATATTGTATGCATCCCAATCAACATCTGCACAACTAACACATTTGTTTGATACTGCATTTGATTGCACAGGTCAAATGTCACACATCAGGTGTGTGTAATGTTAACATATGCAGTATTGTGGCCCCATGGTATATCAGGGAAGAGGATGACTTGTCAATAAGGGTATGTACACTCCTCGTAGCCACAGTAATCTTTGAAGGTTGCCAGTATAATTAGATTGTTTTGCTCATACATGCACTGCTGATGATGAGATCTGCAAATTAGATGTCAGGCAACCCAGGTATGTGTCAGACAAACACATAGGAGCTGTGAGCAACAGAGCAAGCATAACTGCCACACATATACACATTCAGCAATGGTGTGTACACTTGTGAGGCATAGTGCACAGTACAAAGCAGGGTGCTGAACAGGTGCACAACAATACTGTATACATGGGTGCAGTGTGTTCCAGGCAAAGGGGCATCCCCTACTAATACAACTCATACATCACAGAGATGTATAATGTTGGTAACAGGGATTGTGGATAGCTCCAGTGCATGCCATTGATTACCATATGTCATGCATACTGACAGTTGGGTAATGAGAGGTCTGTGTAATATCATTGTGCCACCTCACCTGTAAGTGTGTGTGTGTGTGTGTGTGTGTGTGTGTGTGTGTGTGTGTGTGTGTGTGTGTGTGTGTGTATGCAGAGTTAAGCAGTGACATACAAGTCTTAAAGTACGTTTTCTGTTTTTCTCTCAAGACAATGATGATAGGTATGGTGTGGCACAGGTGGGGTTATCAGGGGCTGAAGCTGTGCCATCGGTTGACATCTCACTGTAATCAACCCCATCCTTGCACATAGTCACATTGCCTATACATACCCCATCAGCAGTGGCCACAGATGAGGGACAGTTGGCACGTAGTGGCATGGGACAGGACAGTATGGTGACTATGGTAAGTGTGTCTGTACACAGCAGCCATAGCTGGATGACCAGGGAGGTACTACACAGGCAGATGTACGGGGTTTCTCATAGGAGGGCTGCTGGCCATCATTCCCCTGGCAGAGGTGCCACAGCAGGTGTCACCAGATGCATGTTTTGGGCCATCATGGAGGCACAGGCACGTATGGAACATTATACCAGACAGGGTCTGAGGCTCCAGAGGGCTACTCATTCTGCTGTTATTGACAACATCTGTGATTTCACAAGTGCCCAACGTTATTTTGCAGATGTTCTGGATAGACGGTTGGGTGAGAGGGTGGGAATCCTCGACCGTGCAATGTCTTTGTTAGAGCATATGGTGAGAGAAGGGCGACAGCCATGTGGACATAGGTCAGCAAGACCAACAGGTGAAGGTCTATGTGGACATGCAACAAGTTAGAGGAACTCCCTTAGTGGCAGCACCTGCAGGGGGGTGCTTTCCACACCATATCACAGCAGGCCACGTGCACATGGCCTTTGCCGGTCCCAACAGGGACTTGGATCCAGCCGACATTTGTCATCATCAGGGGAGAGAAACCCTATCTGGCCTTGTACCCGGTAGTTTCCATGGAACTCCTGGCAGGCACAGTTCTCATGTCCATGGCCAGAGATGGTGAACTGCACACCCAGCCATGTATGGTCTGCAGCTGTCCAACAAACCCCTGTATAGGGCACCCACATGGCTGAATTGTATGCATATACACACACACACACACACACACACACACACACACACACACACACACACACACACACACACACACACACACACACATCACCAACACAGCTAGGGCACATCCATACCTACACACACCACATCTGCACAGCCCAATTAATGATGAAATCCCCTAACACACACATGATGTCAACCAAACAGCTCAACCTAGGTGTCTGGCAAAATCCATACCATCGATGCTGGGACATGCTGATATGGTTCTAATGCACAGGGTGAATGTACTAAGGTGTAGCAATGTAATGCTGTATAACATGTTTTCAGCAATAAACTTTAATGCTTACATGTCACGATGTGTAGCTGTCCAGCCATGATGCATTATAGCTGTTATTAACACTGACTGATGGTGGTCACCCATAATGTATTCAGTTTATGTTGTAGGTGTTTATGTGTCAGCAGGATGTTGGTCTGCTGTTGTTTCCTACAAGGGGTATGGCACTGCGGTGACACGTTGACTGTGTCATATCCTGGGTACAGCTGAACACAAGTAACAGGTCTGTATAACAGTTACTGCATGTGCCACATGGCTCATAAGTCTGAGGGGTGTATACAGGTGAGTGCATGGTGGCTGATGTCAGCAGCCGTTCCCCAGTGGACAATGGTAAGTGTACTGGGTGGCACACACCACATGTTTGTGTATAACACACATGCAAAGAGGCTTTGGTGTTGATGCAATACACAGAGAATGCTGTACATATGGATGTACTTAATTTTGCAGTGAACCCATTTTAGCCTATGTAATTCCACCAAGACAAAAATAGGCAAAACATCATATCAGTAAATAATCAGTCTGCTACTTTAATGTCATTGACAATGGTACTTGCAGGAAATATGTCCCCTTCCCCTAATGCAGTGCAATCTCAGCATTGGTAAATATAGGTGTGCTGGTGTGGGTGGCACAGTCCTACGCTTTGGAGGGTGTGGGGTGGTGTAGAGCCACACATAGTGTGACAACTACTTAACCTGTTAACATAAACTAAGCAGGAGGATACACACAATAATCCCAATGAGGGTGGCTGTGTCCACAACATCGACAATCAACTATATATACCAACTTCAGTATCACTGTACAGCTATACAGTGGAGAAGAGGGCATTTACACATCAACTACTAGTTTTGATGGAATGAATTTCCATAACATGATTCCTTTGAAATGTTAGCATTTGCCAGTCAGTTCTCAGACAGATGGCCTCCTGGGGCATGTATTTTCTACAAACTGAAGTAGATCCCTTCCCATAAACACACACACTTACTTAGCAACATTGAGAATATAACCCCTACCTAGGTACTTATTGCTACTAATGTGTTTGGCCTTAATTGCACACACCACACAGCTTTTAGGATGAGGTGTGTGTCCCAAATCTCTTGTTAAGTGAGGAACATCACCAGGCCTTGTACAGTATGGTAATGGGGGATGCACTGGGTGTTAATAAACAATACATAGTATGACATACTCTCATATACACATTGACAAACACATAACAGTCATAGACACATCTGAGAGACCTGGGTTTATCACTGCTAACTACCTTGTCAGTGAGTCCATTCTGTTACAGATAATTTGCACATAGCACATGCATCATTGAGCTGGATAGTGTACTCAGTTACCTGTATGGTTGATGGTGACAGTGGTCCTCATACAGTGGACCTTGGGACATGTACTGAGGGTACCATGGTGTAAAGACAGTATACCCAGCACCCACACCCCACAGTAGATATTTTACTCACTGAAATCCATGATAATACTTTGACATACCCACAATCACACATTGACCAGGACAGCAATGCAACCTCTTGCCTTTCTCATTAGTGCTAC